>NC_044246.1:73226485-73526485 GCF_003957555.1 Calypte anna
AACAGTGTTCAGGCAAGACTGATTTCAAGACTTGGCCAAAGTCCCAGTATTTCCACATCAAGAATTTTCTAAGAACTTTTTATGTCTTTTTCTGCTTTCATTAAAGACTGGCATTTTTTTCAGGACAAAATTAATGAGATTCCAAAATATTCTTCAAATTTTAAGGAAAAGCAATCTGAGAGAAAGATGAAAACTGCATAGTGGAGTAGAAGAATCATTGTTCGAATGTGATTATAGTAAGAACAGTTAAGAGGATGACTAGAGATAATGATTACAAAGTAAAATGCTCTGAAGATCAATAGAAGATTAATAGAAGAAAATATAATGTTTTTCCAAATCTTAAAAAGGTTTCTAAAATGTTTTTTAAAAAATTAAGCCAGTAATTTATTGAAATGTGAATCAGCTGACACAAAAACATTCTATAAGTTTTAATTTGTAATATTAGAAAAGAAGGAGAAGTCCCATATTCCAGAAAAAGACATAAGTTTTACAGGAAAAAAAAAACTAGTATTGAAAGCAAGGTCAAACCAGAATGAGTAGCCTCACCCTCTGAAAGCTGCCACAATGCCCAGGAAAAATGGAGCTTTAATTTTAAGTGAGAAAAAAAAATATGCAATAGTTAGCAGTATATCCAAAAGCTTATTGAGATCTGAAAAAATAATGCTAGCAGAAAAAGTTAAATGTTGTCACAGTGTGTAGAAAGTGATTTAATATGGCTGTAGTAAAACAGTCTCAGAAGGCCAATAGCCTTCACTGCAATATACTCAATATAAACTTGAATTGGATATGGCCTGAAAACACCAAAAGAGCTTTGACAGTAATTAAGGGTATTTAGCATTGATCTTTAATAAAGAAGTCTAGTAAATTGAGGGTAGGAAAGGGGCTATTTTGTTTAGATACCAAAAAGAATTGGTGAATGTAAATCTATGAATACCCCTTAGAGTATCTTGTTTCTAGAGAAAGTTTTGCTGTTATAGTACCCCAAAGACTAGTAAATAAAGTTGATCTGTGAAAGGTTCAATAAGAGTGAAATACAGTGCAGCTGGGAAGGTAAAGATTTATAATTAATCAGAGGACTGTGATAAGAAGTAGCTAAAACTGGGAAAATTAGTCATGAAAATATAGTTACTGAGTAGTATACTGACTCAGGAGTTTGTACTAGTTGAGTGATTCTGATTATTTTCCTTTTTTCCAGAACATGTAAGTATACTCAAGGTTACAAGGAATGTGTGTGTACAAATATTTTTTCTGTTCAAAACAGTGGATTTCTTAGAGTGCAGCAGCAACGATACTTAGGGGTGTTTGACTTTTAATACTACTGGTGCTTTTTATTGTAAAGCTGCAAATCCCAATAAATCAGATAGATACATAGCAACGGATGTGATTAAAGTGATGCCATTGTGCTTTATTTATTTCCATTATATCTCTAATTTATGTTTCACTACAATATACGTTTGATTTCATTTTGGTTTTTTGTTATTGTGCTGACTGTCGTTCTAGCAGACTGCTTAGGGGGGACAGATTATAACTATGAGATAGATTCTTGAACAAAACCAAAGGTTTCCCTTATTTTCCCCGGTTGCTTGTATTGTATTTAGAGATGGTCAGCCTCCCACTTCCATATCTGCTTTTCATTCACAAGAAGTTGGTGTAAGTCATGCATCATCAGCATTTTGTTTGCTTGTTATTCTGTCTTGTCTAGGAAGCCATTATACGAAGTAATAGAAGCAGAAAATAGAGATACAGCCCCTCTTTAAATTTTCAGCAGGGATCCTGCTTTTTGTAGCTTCTTCAAATTGCACCATTAAATTGCATATGTTGGCCTGTTGGGTATCCATAACTAAATAAATAAGGAAAATTGCTTATAAACTTCATGAACTGACTAACTTACTAAAACTGCCAGTAAAATAGACCATCAGACTATAGTACTTCTCAACTTTAATTTTTTATCTGTTTAACCAGCTCAAAAACTGGAAGACTACATAGAAATGAAGTATATAATAATTATTTTATTTAGTGACAGGCATGCACATTACATATAAGCTTTACGCAAGAACTGTTTGGTTTCATAACCTTCCTTTTTTAAAGATATGAGTTTGAAACTATACAAATAATTTCTATGAATTCCTGGAAAGAGAGAGCTAAATTTCCTCAGTAGAAAAAAGTGATCAAATAATAAAAATGGGTTAAATGAGTGATTTATTAATTTAATTATCTATTTTTTCAGAAGTTTATTTTGTGAAAAATCTAGTTTGTTTAAAGAAATTCAAAAGGAAAAAAAAATCTTCAGGAAAAACCACCTGATACAAAATCTGATTCAGCAAATTTTCTTTTTTGCTATCAAGAATTGAGAAAATATTGTAACCTATGTGTATGTTCCTTCATTTTATGAGCTTAGAGTAAAAAACATAATTGAGTAGAAAGATTTTACGAACATGTATTCATGTAAAAATGAAAGATAACTTCTATAGATTAATTTACCAGAACACTTCTCTTTTTCCATACTTTCCTAGAAGTTAAATTATTCAAACTATTTACAAGTTTTTTAACACCTTTTGATTTTTTTCTAGGATGTAAAACCTCTGTGTAAAATATATTATCTTCTATTTTCTTCTAGACTTTTTTAGGAAAAAAAAAACCTACACAACAAACAAACAAAAGCATATTACAAAACTCAAACAAAGGAAAACCTACTAAATAATCTAAAGGTCTATATTTTTCAGTGTTTTTAACAGAAGGAACCATAAATCTTACTAATTGTCACTAGAAAAAAATTTTTGTGTGTATCAGAATTCTTGGGTTTGCTTTCATGTTTCATGATAACTTTGTGTTAGCTTTCTAAAAGCTTTATCACAACATTCTGGGAATAATACTTGAGTCACAATGACATCATTGTGTTCATATACTGATTTTTGAGAGCTTTAATTCATGATATTTTTATTTTAGGACAAGATCTATTCTTGATACAGATATACTTGCAATCAAAATATTTTCAAATTCTTGAGCTCAGAGGAATTTAACTCTCTTGATATTGACTGGATAATACAAAAACTAAATGCACAATTTCACACAATTAAAATGAAATTGCTTTCCAAATGTTACTCTTTTTTTAGTTTGAATTTGATTTTGTGTTTTGTTGGGTTTACTGCTTGTGGTTTTGTTTTGGTTGGTTTTGTGGTGTGTTTTTCTTTTTTGTTGAGGTTTCTTTGGGAGGGGGCTGTTTGCTAGTTGTTTGGCTTTTTTTTTCCCAAACTACTTTTTATGAGGTCATTTACAGACATAATCATGAATAAATGTGACTTCTTTTATAGTTAAGGCAAATGAAGCATATCTTCAATTAGAAACTTTTGAAAATGTACTGTGGTAGCCTACTGAGAATGGAATTGCTTTTCTTCACAGCTTCACACCCACTTCTCTTTAGAAGCTCATGGCTGCAGATAAGTGCTGCAAGTGAAATATCCTTCTCTTCAACTATTCTCATCCTCTGTGTACTTCAAATAACCTGTCTAATGTGTAGTTTGGGATACTTCAGAAATATTTTTGTGCTTGCTTTACGCTAGGCACCCATCTTAGTTTCGCTGCATAAAGTTTTGCTGTAATTAAATACAGCTCTTTACAGACTTAAGTGTCTATGTGGTCAGTGCTCTAGTCAGCTCCTCCAGCTCTTTCTCTCTACACCTTTATGTAATTGTTTCAGTTTCTCTCTTGATATATGTTATTCACAGTTATAAAAGGAATGCATTTCAAAAACAGAAAAATCAATTCTATATGAAAGGTATTTAAAAAGGAAAAAAAGGAACGTGGTTTTAACAATACAGTATTTTATGTTCTTATGACAGGCTCATATTGGCAGTTGGAATCATTAGGACACAGTAAGACATAGTAAGATAAATTTAGTGACAAGAATCAAATTACATTTAAAGGCCAAAACCCCACTGATATTCTCATAGAATTACTTAGGGAGGATTTCAAAATTTTCACACACAACCAACAACTAAGGTTTTAGAGCGCTGTTTTCAAATGTTCCAGGAAAAGTCAGACAGTAATATCTATAACACCTCTGTATTTTCTCACATGCAGACACTTTTATTTACTAAGTGGTTACAGCACAAAGAAAAGAGAAGATAATACCAGCAACCTAAACAGCACCAGTATACATCTGTTATACTGCTGTATAGTCTTTTTCCCGCAAGATTTCTAGACATAGTTAGGAGCACCAAGAAGAGTTCCAGCAGGCTACCATATATATGACCTACCTGTCTGAGCAGTTAATGGAGTTAATGCTATTATGGATGTGCTAGAGACTGTAATTTGACTGCAGAGACAAAGGACAAGCCCTTTCGTTTTCTAGGGTATTACTACAGATGTAGTCACAAATGCCAAGCCGAGAAACATGGCAAAAGGTCTCTGTCAATTGAGTCTGAAGACCACAAAGTCCTCAGCCAAGGACTTTTAGGCCTTTGCACCCAAAGGGACCATAATAATGTTATCAGATTGAGTTTCCAGAGAACTTTAGAGCATCATCAGAAAACAGTCCGAACAAAGTGGAACAAGCTAGTTCTATTACATCAGAAATGTCCTTTCAATACTAAAGTAAGAAGTTGTGTCCCAAAGAAAGACTATATTTTAAAAAGGTCATAAGTTTTTCAAAGTTTACATATCGTTACGTTTACATTTCATGGATGCTCATTTATTGAGGATCAAGATACTCTTTTTTTGTTACTGATTCATAGAATTAAACATGGAACACTTAAAAAGTATTGAAGAGAGGCAAATAACTTCTTATTTTCTTAAGACCTCAGGAAATGCATAGTATGGGCATTTTTAAAAGTATTGTCAAATGGATCATTATGAATTGCTCCTCTGCAGAATAAATCTAACTGATGCAAAAGTAATCAAATCTGAAAGTTCGGTTGTTCTTCTGAGCATAATTATTCTGTTATATCATAAATCAAGCAAAGAATAATTGATTTAAGATTAAAGAAATAGCTTTTCTAAAAAAAAAATCAGTTGTTGACATGAAAAAATGGAAGACAGGAAAAAATTATTTTAGATCTTCCTTGAAAACAAATAATATTCATAAAAATGTATTTGATCATCACATATGAAGTGTTTTAGGGTAAGAGAAGAGGTCTTAGTTGCTTGAAATGACAATAAATCATGCCTATGAAGCACATTTTTTTTGTCTTGAGGTTTTTATTTGATTATAATTGAGACTACTCAGGCAGCTGCACATAAAATCTTTTTTACTTCACTACAAGAAGTTCACTCCTGATCAGGAACCCTTGCTGAGGGAGGAAGCTGCCTCACTGCAGACTCCTGCTCCCTTTGAAAGACTGTCGAAATAGGTTCCTACTTTCCAAAGGAGGAATCTGTGAGCAGCAGACCCACACTAGTAGTGTTTTCTATTTCTCATTTCCTTAAAAAAGGAAGGTCAATATTACAGGGAAATTGAAGAGCCAGTTGAGCTCGGGGTCTGACTACTTGTTTGCAATACTGAGAAGAAATTTTGTTGAACTGTAATGAGAAAATGAAACAACAAAAAAAGAGAGAGTCCAAGGAGAACTTTTCTATCCTGAAATATATTGCTGCATATAAAAAAGTACATAGCTTTTTTTATTATATTATTCCACAAGGCAAAAAAAAGGCAAAGGGTTTGTACTACACTTGCTTGAAATAGGTTTGACAGAAAGAATAATTTCATTTTGCAAAATTTGTATAATATCAGTCTTGTTAGCTTATCAAGCAACGATGATTTTGATCAGCTTCACAATTTTTCCTGTGACTACTGGCCTCAGTAATAAATGAATAACTACAAGGATCTAAAATCTGTGCTGTGGAAGTTATGTTATTTCCTGTAAATACTTTATATTCATTATTGTTTCACTGTGCTGTCTCCTCAATATTGATATTTTCAATGTGGAAGAATTATATTAAAAATATATACTGCACAGGAAGAAGCAAGTATTCTCATAGTTATTTGCAGGCTAAAAAAGAAAAGTGTTTAGCTACAAGGCAGCATACATTTCCTTAGCTATGCTGCAATTATATTGTAGCAAGGTTAAAAAAAAACAGGTCATCATAACTTGTATAATGTAAAGAAAATACAAAATATTGCCTAAAAGTTATGCTTACAGAGACATTCTCATATAAGCATGAAAATGGTGTATTTTATGATCTTTGTGTTACCCTTGCTAATAGAATTAGTGTCCAATCCACAGCATTTCCTTCAGGGTAACTAGTTCAATACAAAATGCATATGTAAATCACATAAGGAAATTGTCAGAATAGGTTTACATGAAAATTGAATCACATTTGTTGCATTAGGAGAGGCACAATGTCATTTACCATATGTCTTGCTTTGTGAAATTCAGTTAGAATATCTGGCAAAGCTGAACAATTCAGATGCTGCCTAATTAATACTTGCCTCAGTGTTTTCTTGTAGGCATTGTCTGGGGAAAGTTTAACACACATTATCTATACATGGTTATTCCTGTAACATGTTGCCAAGATATGTTAATACCTATGTAAACATACCTTATAAAAACATATACCACAAATATGCATTGATCTAAAAAGCCCTATTTTGGCTAAATGAACCGACCCAGTTACTGAGTGTTTATTCAAGGTTAGTTTGGATTTTTTTTTCTTAACTAGAAACCAGACTTCATATCTGCCATTTCCTTGTCATAAAAGACGAAAGGCAAAAGGTACAGTGGCAAATGAGAGACTGGAAAGAAATGGCTGAAATGGAGAGAACAAGATAAAGGATCTAGAAATATATAGAGAAGAATCAGGAAAATCATGTCGAATAAAAATGGCAAACTAGACTGAGAAACATATTGAAGGGGAATGAGATAAAACATCTTTTTGGTAACCACGCAGAGTCCTCACTTTTGTCTTCACCTCAAGTACTGTGTGCCACAGTGCTGTAAGTCCTTTAGCAAATCAGCTCAGTAGCTCTGAGTTATTCAAGCAAATATAGAACAACAGCAAAAGTTCATTCCCAAAGGCGTGTTGTTTTTTTTAGGAATATTTGCAAAGAGTTGCTTTTTTCACATGCTTAGGTATAATTGGAAACTCTTACTTTAACACCTTCAAGAGCAAGGAATAAAGAACTTGTATGTATAAATAATGCCCTGCAAAGTCTTTCACGCATGACATAAATTCAGCATCAAGAGGAATACATGAGAACACATTAGTTCACTCAATCACTTTCTTTGGGTTGGGCTCCAGGGAGCTTATTTTTAAAGTAGTGTGCAGGAGGTCTTCGGTTCGCAAAGACATTTTGCTGAGGTGTATTGTTAATAAATAATTTGATTTGTGCACACATGTCCCTTGCACAGCTTTAAAGATTTATTGTTTAATGGCTGATTGAACTTAGCAGGTGAATTGGAACAGGGTGACATGGGACCATTTCATCTAAGAACAAGATGGTAAATTCATCGCTGCACTAGCTGTGTCTTAAATACTAAACATACAAAGCCACAAAATAAATGTGGTATTGTGTATGTTTAAATTTTCTAATTTTAGGCTTAAAATTAGATACTTAAACTAGTATTTCCATGGTGTCCTTATGTTTAGCTAAAAGAGAGAAAGACACAAGAAAAGAAATCAAAACACTTCCATCAAAGGTTGATGTAGAGCCGTAATTTATCAGGGAAATCTTGATCCATACATTAGCCAAAATAACATCTACCAAAATAAGTGTGTATGCCCTCTTTGCTATTTTTCCCTGTGTCAGCACTGTCTTTTGTCTGACCCTCATCAATGGTCTTGGTCAGGACCTAAACAAGTGTAAAACTGATGACTTTTTTGTTGAATAAGTCCTCTGTTCTCACCCAGTTCATTGAGCAGCAGACAAATGTCAGTGCTACCTTGAAGGAAGCTTGTACTAATGTCAAGTAGAAAGTTTTCTGCATTATGTTTTAATAGGTACATTTTCAAGTTTTGGCCCAAAGAGGCAAGGAATAAAGAAAAAAGCCTCTGATTTTTCCCACTGTGAATACATAAACTGTTCAAGTTTACAAGTTCTTAAACTAACATTTCTCCAGCAAAAGCAGGTCCCACTAACATTTCCTAGGAAATGTTTTACATTCAAAAGGTCAGGTGTTAAAAAAACTGATCAGATGCTACTCACAGCTCTGTCTATAGTAACTGTGTACAAGAAATGTTTCATCACAATAGTAAGAGTTGGCTAATGAAGAATTATTAAATATTATTTTTAATGCAGGCATTTTTGTGAAGTTTTCCATCAAACTGTCCTATGCTGTTCTTTAAGGCTGACCTTTCATCTAAATTAGAACAAAAGTTCTACCTATTTTTCTTGGACAGGGGTGATATGGAGCATCTTCCCATTCTGGTAATAAATTGATTTGAAAATCTAAAAGCTTTTGGGCATACATCTAAAGAAAATAGAAATCTATTATGTCATAGCCCTGGTCTTTCATTAAAAATAACTTTATATTAACGTGACAGAGGAGAAGTGCTGGAAACCAAATTCTATCTATTCCTGTCAGTATAAATGAGAGAATGTTCTTATTTTAGCAAAACTTTCCAATTTTTTCCCCCTTCTTTGCTGCATTTTTAACCGCTATCTTCAGGGGTTCTACAGCCATTGTGAAAATTGCTGTCATTAATTATTAAACAAATTCACTCTCGTAAAAAAAAAGTTTCTCCCAAGGCAGGTTAGCTTATAGACATACTATAAAATTACACATGATTTATGAATTGGCCACAAACCTAACTCTCCCAGTCAGAACTGCTCTCCTTAGAAGACTTCTTGCTATCTAATCAGTTTCATAAGCTTTCAAATGTTTACATCAATAAGACCATGTGAGCAATATTCAATAGTGAGTCACAGAGTAAGCCAGAAATGTGTAAATTTTATCATCACCTACACCCTCACCCTTTCACCTCTCACTTGCAAGATTCTAGTTTATCTAACTAGATCTTTTGTTTAACTACAACTTTGCAAGTATTATTTTATTCACTGAATGGAAAAAAGAGCGTCATGGGTTTAACCTCCAAAATATAATCTCTGGTTGCTGTCATTAAAGGCATGTGGATGCATGATGGAGTTTATGAAGAAACAAGAAAATAAACAACATAAATGATTTCTAGCCATTTTCATTCCATTACAAACAGGGTTACTTACATATTTGTTCAGATTAATACAACAAGTTTACATTGCTTCATTTATCATGCACAAATAAACTGAAAGGTTGCAGCTAGTCACTGAAATGATGTTGTCACATCTCCAAAGTTTTATGTGTTGCAAATGCTGTTTTTTTTCTTTTTCTTCTTTTGCATAAAACTTCAAAATTTTCTTGTTAGAATTTCAGAATGGTTTACCTATCAATTAGAATTTCCTCAGTCAATCAGCTCTTTCCCAAATTCTCACATCTTTCCAATCTGCTGGTCCTTCTTAAGAGAGACTATAATATACATTTTGAGATGATGTTGACATACTGGTAGAAGAATTAAGAAGCGATGGGGAAGCAATATCTAATACATCATCTCAGATGATCATATTCTGATAGCTAAAAAGTCAAAACTTATTTTCCTAGAGATAAGCTAGGGAACAATATTTATAATTTTCAATTATATCTTTTATCTCTATGATGCACAGAAAACTGCTGAGTTTCTGTGATCACCAGAATCACTGGCTTGTAAAAGGATAAGTTATAATTTGACTGCCCATGTGACAGCAGTGACCCTGATTCCCAGGAACTGACAGGTGAGCTATCAGTGATAGCTCTCTTTTTGAACCAAACAATTAACCATGTTTTACTTCCTTGGAAGGCCTGGTTTCAATCCTGATTTGTGACGAACTCTTTTTGTGCAATTTCTGGCTTCTGTTAGAAACTCTTCAGTGGGATCCGACATCTGCACCATGACAAGTTACTGCTCAGATGCTCAAAAAAGACAGAGAGCTTTGCACTAGCCCACGCTCAGATGATCAGCCACAAAGATTCTACACTAAGATTTTGCTGGCAGCCTGCTTAAAAGAGGCATTAACAGAATTACTTCAAAATATCATTTATTATATATGGTGTCTGTGTTAATTTCATGATGTTTCTCACTAGTCTCTGTCTTCGCTGTGTGTTTTTACCTTGATTTTTTTCTGATTTTTTTTATTATTTATTTTTTTAATTTTAAGAAATTTTTTTCCCTTTTTAAAGAGTTTCTTTTGATGCTATGCTCATCACTTATTTTCTATGCTTATGTTTTCCTTTATTAATATGGTTTATCTCATCGCCTTGAAAAATTTCCAGATAATGAATGATAAATTAATTTCTCCATTAAAAGTCCTTATCATGGTATCAGTTTCTCAACTCTGTTGAGGCTTGTCATGGCTAATGTTCTCTTGTCCTTTTGACAGTAGTGTGCACACCGACACCTTGGGAATTTTTTTCCTATTTTTACTTTAATTACCAAATCTTGCACCAATAATGGTCCAGCCACCAATAATTTCACAGAATAATAGATTCATAAAATTATTTTTTTGGAAGGTGCCTTAAAATATCATTTAGTTCAACACCTGTGCCATGGGCAGGACATCTTTCACTAGATCATGTTCCTCAAGCTACATCCAGCCAACCTAACACTAGGTTGTGGGACAGCCACAATTTCTCTTGAAGACTTGTTGAAATGTCTCATCAGTCTCATAATCAAAAACTTCTTGTGTCCATCTTTAATACACCTTCTTTCAATTTAAAACCACTGCCCTTCACTACACACCCTGTTAAAAAGTCTCTCAATTTTTCTTATGATCCTGTTTTAAGTGCGGAACCACCATGACAAGTGGAGCTGCCCCTTCTCCAGGCTAAATAGCCCCAATCCTCTTAGCTTTTCTTTGTAGGAAAGATGTTCCAGCCCCCTGCTCTTTCTTGTAGCCCTCCTCTGGGCACAATCTAATGGGTCCACGTCTCTCTTGTGCTGGGGCCCCCAGGTCTGGACACATAACTTGAGGTGGGGTCTCATCAAGGTGGAGCAGAAGGGAATACAATCACCTTCCTCAGCCTGATGGCCACTGCATAAAAGACCAGGATATTGTTGGCTTTCTGGGCTGAAAGTACAGACTACTGGCACATATCCAGCTTTCATCCACTAAATTCCATTAACTCTAACAGGAAAAAAAAAAAATTAATAGTTTCTGACTGACCCATATTAGCTCATATTTTGCTTTTGATACACAGTGATATAGTGTTTCCTTGATGACCTCAGGAAGAGGGTGGATTAACTGAAGGAAGGATTGTGTGTTGGTGGTTTATTTCTTTCCACATTATGCTCCCAGATACCAAGTAACAGAAATCAGTCTTCATATTTTTAGTCCCTAAATTCACAAATCCCATTTAGGCAAGGGCTGTGTCTATGCAGAGGGATGGCCTTAACAGAAAAATAAGTCTCCATCTGGATAACTTTTTTTTTTCTGTTGTTCTTTTTTTTTTTTTTTCCCGTGACATGTACATGAGAAGTTATGTTGAAAATAATAGCTTTATGCCATACCTGACTTCAGAAAACCTGACTTCTCCAGAATTGCATGGAAAGAGCTTTGAGTAACAATCTGGACCATTATTAAAAAGTATAGAACTGAGTTATGGGATTTCCTTTAAACTGAGTGAAACTGTGAATGGAACAGCTTGCCTATATGAGCAAGATATTCACCTTTGACTTCTAATTACATTTTTTGCCCTTCTCAGACAGAAGGTCAATAAACTGTAGCTAAGGTGTAATTAAATTATTACTTTCTTAGAAACTCAGCAGAAAACAGAAATTTGAGAAGCTCTGGCAAAACTCAAAGTGAAATGAAATGCAGAGAACAAACTCAGCTTCAGGTTGAGGTTAATATATCCTTCAATTGTATTTAAAATTGTTTCTATTAAGCAATTCAGCTATGCTTAAAACAGACAGGTGGATAATTATAGTAATCAAATTTACATTAACACATAGAATCATCGCAAGAGGTAACAAGCAAAGCCATAATAAGATAAAATTCAGATTTCTGCCCCCCTTAAATCACACAGAATACCCACAGAAAACAAATCAAAACTCAGTTCTGCAGGGTATTGACCGATCTCAGAGGCCACAAAGCAGCAAAGTCGTATTTTAAAATGTTAAGAGGATTACAATGATGATGATGATGATAAGCAGAAAAAAAAAAAAAAAGAAAAGATAATGTCTACAATTTTGGAATCTTTCCACCCACTTTTGCCATATATGTAAAAAGAAAGACAGGCAGCTGGTATACCAGATGGTTTGTATTTGTGACACCAAAAGCAAAAAAAAAGTTTAAAAAGTTAAGACTAAAAAGAAGTTCTGTTAGCACTAGAAGAAACTCAGAACCCAAATGGTGATTCTTGCACTTGGTCTCTTGAGTTTAATACTAAAATTCACCAAAAAGGAACTGTAAAAGAGGTGTTCTTTCTTGTGCTTTAATTACATCATTTTAATTATTTTGTTTCCAGGAACACAATTTGCTGTAAGAAGGAACAAAATGAAGACACTGAATTTATGAAGATTCTTCAAAATGGGAAAAAAAAAAGAAAAAAAAAAGGAGGTGGCCATCTTCTGTCCTTCTCAGTACTAGTACTTGTAGTTTCTGCACAGCTCAAAAGATCATTTCCAAAGAAGCTTGATGTTTTCCTTGCACTCTAGTGTGTGGAAGCAGCTGCTTCTTCCATTTTCTCCAAAACCACCACCCAAGCCACCACCTAAAAAAATAGATAATTAGTGTAAGATTCAAGTTACAGCTTTCTATAAGAAAAATATATTGAATTCTCTAACAGGCAGCTCTTGCTAATGGGGTAACAACATTCTGTGCAGTCTTGCTGTGTGCTGAGTTCTTGATGGATCATAATAGTTCTATGATTTTTCAGGATTCAAGACTGGGATCTCAATGACATTTTCTTTAGAATTAATGGGGGAAAATGGGCTCTTTGAAAAGAGACCTGTTCAATTTCAGATGTCTGCTTTAGGATGAAAAGCCCTAAAACCTAGAAATGGTCTTTACTTTCAGTTGAAGGGATCCTTTAGAGTGACAAGCTCTGTGTTACAGACATTCACATTTTTTAAGATGCAATCTGTCCAAGGAGATTACAAGCCACAGGCAGAAATAGTTTTCACAGCTGTTAGATCATCAATACATTGTATTGAATAATAATTCAAAGGAGGATAGGAGAACCTGCCATGAGTGCTTGTTAGCTCACTGGTGATAATTATAAACATTTTCTTCACAGATCTGTGATTCTATAATGAAATTCAATGTATTAGTAAGATAAATGAGGAAAACAGTTTAATATTATTTAAAACTAGTATCTTATTAATACCTGATTTTAGTACCTATCATAGGCTACTACTAGAACATTAAAAGAAATAGTTAAGGTGATTCATTATACTAACTTTTTGTATTACTTAGATAAAAAGAAAAAATAGGAGATCAGTAATATTTTCTTTCCTTTTTTCTTTTTCTTTTTTTTGGGGGGTGGGGAGGCTAACAAAGAAATAACTAAATACAATTCTTAAATATTGCTAAATGTCCATCCGATATTTATATGCATTTAAAGTTTCCACATCATGATTTCTGTCTTTGAAGTATTCATCTTAGCTTGTGAAAATTAAAAAGAGTATTAAATTGTATAACAAAGAGAAGGGATATGAAAGAAAGGAAAATTTTAGTAGGACACTTTATTAAAAATACAGTACTGGATGTTATGTGTAGTAATAGGAATGTGAGTAAGGATTTTAAACCATGTTGTAATTTTGTGAAACTTTTTTTCAAAAGGCTAACTTATTACAATTTTCTTGCCTTTCATAATCGTCAGAAAATGTGTGAACTCTTCTGTGTGAGCTTTTGGTAGTCATAGGTGAAGGCCTGATAGTAGACCAGTTCATGAGTCAGATAGTATTGGGGGATTAAGATGAAACCATTTTTCAGTATGTTTGGAAATGAATCAGGCAAACCTATACAGGTCGTGTCTTCTAAAGCAGGTAAGGATTCTTCTCCCTGCTGGAAACTGTTATGTGTTTTGATTGGGGCTTAATATTTCATAAACCTGCACAGTTTGTTTGAAAACTGCCTTCTGTCAAGCCTTGCCTTCCATTTAAGAAATAATCTTACAAGCCTCTAGAACAATTGTCAGATCCTGTAAGTGATCTGATTTTTAGAAAATCATTTGGCTGTGACAATTGTTGTTACAGTATGATGTCAATGGACAGATGGAATGTAAAATTCAGTCTCTGTGAATTTAATTTTATATATAACAGTTCAAGTATTTTTCTGCACAGGCTTTTGCATGATATCTAGCAACCTATATTTTTTCATAATTTCTAAATAATAGTTATTAAATATAGCTTAATACAGTATTGCAAAAGGGAAAACTAGGATTTTTTAAATGAAGAGTATTTTTAATTACTTCTGAAAGTGAAGACAAATAATTTTTTTTATCTACTAGAAAAGACAATTTATATAACTTTTGAAACTTCTGTCTTTGAAGGTGGCTAACTCGACACACTGCTTTCTGCTCTTTTACAGGCATTTATTGAGATGGAAATTCTTTCTGGTGTTTGACTTTGTGTTAATAAGTATCTTTCATTAACTGAAAAAAAAGGTCAAAAACTTTTAGGCAATTTGAGGAATGGCTGTATATCATTGGAACTCTGGACATATGCTGAAGTATGAAAACAATATGGTAACTAAGATAAAATGTATTTGTAGTTTCTGCCTTTTATATTTTGGTGTATTTTTTTGTTATTTGTGGGTTTTTTGCAGAATGTGATGCACTGGGAAGTCCTTTCTCATAAACTGCTGAATCTAGAATGCTTAATGTTTACCCCAGTATATAAAATTTGGAACTAGCCTGAAAGATTCACAGATTTTTGAAAAATGTTTTTAATGGAATGGAATTTTAATATATAAGTAAAACCAGCTGAGTGTAATAAAGATAACACCTATTGAAGTCTGTGATTCATCCTTAACTATCAATGTGCACCAGCTCAAGAAAAAAGTGTTTGTTAGCAGTCAGGTTTTGCCAACGGTTCACTGGCTGTGTAGAAAGAATAAGAAGTGCTCTTATTTGATCTATGACTTTGGTCTATTTTTGTTCTTGTTTTCTTTGCAAGATTTCTAGATTTGCTCATTTTTTTAATGGCATTGTCTCTAGCTTGTTACTCACTCTGCTATTTGCCTTTGCCATCCTTTTATTAACTTCCACATTCAATCAGAGAAGCAGTCACCTGCCTAGGATGCTGTCACACTGATCCATGATAAAGAAATGAATTTCTTTCACCTTTTCTGTGGGAAAACCTTTTAACAGGGACAACTACATAAATTGTGAATGACTTAAAATACAATTCTCTCATGACATCCCAAATTCTCTTTTGTCAAATCATTAGCTGACTAGGCAGCACTTGTCACCATTTTTCAGTAAAGCTAGGATCCTCAATTAAATTCACTGAGTAGTTTTTGTGGGTGAATAGTAGAGAATACAGCAGATGATGGTGAAGTTAAAATAATTTTTGTTGCTAATTTAAGAAGAACTGATATTGTTGTATTTTCTTATATTTTTTTTAACCACATTAGATACTTATATTTGTTTGTTTATCTGCTAAGCCAGCTAAAATCAGAGAAGCTATTCTACCAAGCTGTCTGACTGAGGAAGAGCTAAACAATTTATGCTATTTGGGGAATTAAGCTTGAACACTTAAAGGTTATATTGATTCCAGAATAGAATTCAATTATCCGTATTGCCTTTAAGGATATTTTGCTCCTTTGGAAGTAAAATGCACAAATTAAACCATACAGGTAATAGCCCAATAAATCCATTAAACCTGAAATAGCATAATTTCCAGTTATACACGGGTATATTATAAAATATCACATTAAGATTCTCATACACATAAAATATAAACATGTAGATTATTTTTATAAAGAAACCTGGCTTTCAACTGTAGTGACCCAACACTGTCTTGTTATTCTTCCTTGATAGCCTTGGTGATGCCTGTGATTCTTAGGCACTTCATGTGATTCTTACCTGCCAAGCATTGTTTCCTTTGTTATTTAGTCCTTTCTGTCTCAGTGTCAAGCACTAATCTACTGCCACTGCCTTAGCAGTCTCTCTCGTTATCTTCCCTAATTTTGTCTTCCTCTTCTCCACTTTTTCGTCATACTACAACTATATTTCCTGACACTTCTTGACTCACACCCTACCCACATACCACTATATGTTGAAGTGTCTAACAGAGGACACTTATATTTCTTTATTCTTGCTTACTTATTACTTTCTCCATATCTTGCTTCTTTAAGCAGATGGCAAAGTGATTAAACTGTGCTTGCTACAGCACCAGAATTCAACTGGGTTTCATATAAGACATAAGACACCACTCTTTTAGGAGGAACAGTTGGGGAAATCTGTATTTCTACCGACAGTGAATTTCTATTAAATCTGCTAAGTTTCTCACTCTGTAAACCATGAGCACATATGTTGTAAAGCCTGTGCTGGCTGCGCTCCATAAGAGGAGTGAGTGGAGAACTTCTCATTTGGGTGACTACCATTTAAAGAGAATGAATGAAATTACAAGGTAAAGCTCACATTCTCCATGTTTATAGGAGGAAAACCAGAAGAAAAAAAAAATAATATAAGAGGAAGTAGAAATACTATCCTTTAAAGTAAATACATACAGAAAACTACTTGGAAATCTTGACTTGCAATAGTAAAATGACTTCTTAATATCAAGGTTAGCTCCAGAAGACAATAAGTGAACTTTAAAATTTGCATGAGAGATAGATAGAAACCAACATAGTTTACTCTTTGTCCTTGTTTCTACAGTTATATATTTGTTGGCTATTACGTTTGGATCAGGTACACTCTTAAGGGACCTTTTGAATTGTCTCTGTGTGTTACTTTTTGGTTCACACTGGCAATCCACCTTGAGGAGTTCAAAGCTATTTCTTTCTGGTTAATCTAAGGTGGAAAATGCACCCAGGAGCACATGTAAAGTACTGAAACTGCCAATGAGCATTCAGTCTGCTAAAATTTTTAACTGTACTTCAGAGAGATGTGCAAATGTAAAACACAAGGCTACAAGCCCAGGAAAGAAGTTTAAAGATCAAAAAGAACTTAAACATTCCAAATGTGCAGTAAAATACAGAGAATCTTGGTTAGTCTTCCTTTGTGGGAGATCTACCAGCTGCAGATAGTATTTATTTACTAGAAGGGGAAATCCCATGGCAAAAAAAAAAGACCATCCCAGGTTAAAAATTGTGTTAGTAAAAGCACAGCATACAATTTTTCGTGGCTTTTAGACAATGCCACTTTTTCTTGTCTGTTATTTTTATTTCTTTTGCATGTCTCCTAGACCATAACTATATTACTTAAATGCCATTTTTTGTCACTTACCAGCTCAAAAGCACAATTTGTAAGTAACAACTTGAGATATTATATCAACTAGATAGTTTTCACATATGAAAGATTGACTAAAATTCTATACACTACTGTGTGAAACTCAGAATAAGAATTAATTTTTTTTAAGAAATAGGATTTATAGCACATATTGAACTGATCTGTTACTTGCACATTTGAATAAATCAGCAAAGGCCTGAATCATATGATGAACATCAGCACCATTTTAAAAATTTATCAGGTTATATTGCTTAGCCCAAACATAAACAAATGTGAAACTTCCCAAAAGTGACAATGACTTGAATTTTTTCAAACTTTATTTGGGCCATAAAAATAAAATATCATCTCAAAAGCTTGGATGACTTAAACTTATAATATTTTTTTTATTTCAATATTGATCTTTTTAAGGCTGATTAAAAGGTTACACAAGTTTTTATTAAGATCATCTTTCCATGCCCACCCCTGCAAAAATGTACTTAGAATTCAGAAATATTTTATACTATTGACTTTATTCTATTTTAAATCTCTTCATCTTAAAAACAATGTATGATTGAAAGTATACAACTGGTATAAGCACAGTAATACAGAAGAACTTCCGTGTTCCAGTCTTAGTATTCTTGAGAAGCTTTCTAAAGGCAGATTTTCAAAAATGTTCAGGCATCAAAAATATAGTTGTTGTCAAAAGTAATTTTCAGTACAGTGGGGGTGATTTGGGAATTTTAATTTCTTTCAAACTGCCTTGAGATATCTATTTTAGTGATTTGGTGAATGCCACCAAGGGGTAGCGGACAGAACATTTGTTCCTCAGCTATTTTATGTTGGGGTATCTTAGGAGTCTGAATTAAGTGCAATTCTAGAGACTAATGTAGCATCTTTAGTTCTGCTGGGGCAGAGATGATACCATCAATCCAAATAACCAGTGTGCACCTCAGCTGTAGCTGGTCGTAAACAGAGCAGAAGTTCTGTCTGGCAAGTAAATTAATTCCTTTAAACTGCTGATAACTGTGACTACTATGCTAGACTAGGAAATGCACTTAAAAAGACACATAGTCTCATTGTCTCATCTCAGCTTTATATGCCTAAATGCACTGGAAAAGACATGCTTTGATCTCAAATATCTTAATGTAATTCTTGACAGATACAAATAGTGAATTGTAAATCTTGGAGCTACTTTGAGGTACCTAGATTTGAAAATTTTGTCTAATTTCCTTTCTGTGTGAGGTGTATCAGCACTGTGTGTTACCAGCAACTCTCTCTCACAGTACTGCTGCTAAAGTTCACTCATACATAAAGTTTTTTTGTGATAAAGATATATTTGTTGAAGGGTTTGTGTCAATATATACATGTGAGTATTTCCATATTCAGCTGTAAATATGATATTTTTTATATAGAGATTGCTATATATCTGAAAACCTGTATGCATGTATATTTATGTGCACACACATAAAAGATCAAAATATCAACATACATCTGTAAATATATATGTGCAGAGACATTAAGAAAATGAATGCAATTTTTTCCTCTCAATCTTTTGGCAAGGTAGAGTTGTTCTTGACTGTCAATTTGTATTCATGGGAGCGCATGAGGATAATGGCAAAAATACCCCACAACACCCACTAGCACTACATGCTTTCAAATACTTAATATACAATTTTAAAAGTTCAGGATATTATAATTGCGTATGAGCAAGCTTGTTTTGATTAGCAATAGTAGGAACATTACTTCCTTTGGATTTAAAAAAGAGCAGCACAAGTTATGCAAGCTCTCTAAGTTAGGTCTGTCTGAATTCCCTCTGTCATGAAGACACAGCAATGAAGTAAAGTGGATGTAAAATGTCTAAGTATTATGGCAGATGATGGAATATGAGTTGTTTCAAAAAACCCACTTCATAATATTTATTAATGCCTCATTTGTTAACCTCAGTTATGGATAAATCTGTAGATTAATTCTGTGCATTATGTGTGCAATAATTTCATGCTAGCTCTACTGCAGAATAACACATTGTATAACCAAATACATATTTTAATTGCTAGGCAGAAAAAAATTAGGCATGTCAAAGCCAGACTCCTGCTTTTTATTCTGAGATACTGTAAGTCAACTTATCAGTATTTCCGGCTGGAAAGAAAGAGACATCCATAGGTACTGTACAGAACTCACAAGTTTCTCATTATGGACTACTGCAAGCAATTAAATTAATCTACTGGATTTGTGGGTAGAGGATCAAGCTTTTAGGAATCCATTCCGCCTTCAGTAGTAGGTTGGCTTTGCATCACAACTAAATTGTGGACCCAGTGGAAAAAGAGCCCAGCTTATTTCTGGGCCATATGCCCAGTATGCAGGAGGTGGAAGAAGCACAGGGTGGACAAAAGAGCCTGAGGGACACATGCTTTTACTTGATAATGAATAAAGACAAAGCCAGAGCTGCATAGCTGGATCTGCATCCTGAGAAACACTTCCAGATTCATCAGCTCATATATATATATATATATATATGGTTTTGATATATAGTGAGCATGAAACTCTCAGGCTCCCTGATGCTTCGCATGTCCAAGTTAGGCACTCAGAATTCATATACATGCCACAGGAGAGGACAAAAACCTTAAGAAGACAATAAAGCAATGTGCAAAGCTACTTTTTCAAAGCTACATTTCCTTTCTATTCTCTTATCACACCTAACTTGCGTTTCTAGATTTACCTTTAACCTTGTGATCTTGGATGTCATTAACAGTACTGGTACAGTTGTGTGGACTAATTGACTACTGGCTAATTGAAAATAGTGTATTCCAAACAGTAAAAATTTGAGTGACTACAGAATTAAATGGCATTATTTATTTAGGTGGTAACTTAAGGGAGAAATGTGAAATATTTGAAATATTGCTTTATTACTCTACAAAGATTCTTCACAGGTAACACTAACTTGGGCGGGAGTGTGGATCAGCTGGAAGGCAGGAGGGCTCTGCAGAGGGACCTGGACAGACTGGAGAGTTGGGCTGATTCCAATGGGATGAGGTTCAACAAGGCCAAGTGCCGGGTCCTGCACTTTGGCCACAACAACCCCCTGGGGAGCTCCAGGCTGGGCACAGAGTGGCTGAGAGCAGCCAGACAGAAAGGGACCTGTGAGTCTGGATTGACAGGAAGCTGAACATGAGCCAGCAGTGTGCCCAGGTGGCCAAGAAGGCCAATGGCATCCTGGCCTGTATCAGGAACAGCGTGGCCAGCAGGTCCAAGGAAGTGATTCTGCCCCTGTACTCAGCACTGGTGAGGCCACAGCTTGAGTACTCTGTCCAGTTCTGGGCCCCTCAGTTTAGGAAGGAAATTGAGGTACTGGAGCAGGTCCAGAGAAGAGCAAGGAGGCTGTGAAGGGATCCAGCACAAGTCCTGTGAGGAAGGGCTGAGGGAGCTGGGGGTGTTCAGTCTGGAGAAAAGGAGGCTCAGGGGAGACCTCATCACTCTCTACAACTCCCTGAAAGGAGGTTGGAGCCAGGGGGGGGTTGATCTCTTCTCCCAGGCAGTTATCAGTAAGACAAGAGGGCATGGACTTAAGCTCTGCGAGGGGAGGTTTAGGTTGGATATTAGGAAAAAAATTCTTTACAGAGAGGGTGATCAGGCATTGGAATGGGCTGCCCACGGAGGTGGTGGATTCTCCGTCCCTGGAGGTTTTTAAGAAGAGATTGGATGTGGCACTGTCATGGTTTAACACTGGCCTGGCAATTAAACTGAGTGACAGATGCTCTCTATTAATGTCTCTCTCCTCCCTGATAAAGAAAGGAGAGAGAATAAGGGAGAGAGACTTATGAGTTGGAAACTAAACTACACAACTTTAATGAAACAGTAATGATAAATAGGAAAAATTACCAAATATATACAAATATACAAATATACAGGAAAATTGATACCACGTTCCTTCCCCCCTTTTTCCCCCAATAACTCTCATGTCACCACCGAGGCTGCAGGGCAGCCCTGGGAAAGTCCAGGCTGGACTCCTGGAGTTGGCAGCAGTCGGGAGCTGGAAGCAGGAACACACAGATACGGGCTGGCATGGATCAGGACCACAGGCAGAGGAACGGCTGGAATCCTTCCAGGATGCCAGGTGAAGGAAGGGAAGCAGGAAAGGCAGGAAGGGCAGGAAGCTGGAAACTGGAAGCAGGAAATCATGGCTTGGCCCTCGTGATGCCTCAAATTTATACTGAGTATGACGTGTATGGGATGGAATACTCTGTTTGGTCAATTCTGGCATCTATCTTGTCTGTTCCTCCCCAAAGGAGGGCTCAGGTGGGACCTCTTTATTCCTTTTGGAGGGTAAAATGTTCCTCAGAGCTGAGCAGTGTCCTTGGCTCTGCACACCAGTCTCTGGCTGTAACTATAAACATCGAGTGTTATCAGTCTCAGAAGCAGACATTGTCTGAGAAACTTGCTGTTAATTTCAGCAAGTGCAACTACTTACAAGAGACTTAGTTGAAAGCAAAAGTACAAGACAGAAAATCACCTTTATCCTGGCCCAAACCAGGACAAGCACACAGTGCCATGGTCTAGTAACCAGAGTGGTAGTAGATTAAGGGTTGGACTTGATGATCTCAGAGGCCCTTTCCAACCCAGATAATTCTGTGATTCTGTGATCTTCTGTATATCTGCCTATCCTCTTAAAAGAGAAAATTCCAGGTTTTCCTGTGAACTCGCCAGAAAAAAAAAAATCATTTAACTTCAGCAATTTACTTGATTAGTTATATTAAACATTCTGAGGCATTTAAAAACCACATTTTGTGGTTTATTTTGTGTGTGCTACTTTTGATTTGGAAGGGCTAAGTGATAAAAAGGGTTTGGTTCTACTTAACTGAAAAGCTTGAGCAGCAAAGACCCAGAATGAAGTTACAGACTCTGTGTCCTGAAGAGTCCATTGTTTTACCTATGATTATGAAACCAAATTTTTCAGTCTGAATACCCAAAAAAATACATCGCCAGAATAAAATTGTACATTTTTATTAAAAAAATATAATTTTAAAAGATTAAAATAAAAAAGACTGAAAATAAAAATTTATATTTAGAATTATTTTTTTTTCTAAAAGCTTATCTGAAAGCAACTTTTGGAAATATTTACATGAAATACCATTACAGTAAGCGGTTAAATTCCCTTGGGATATGTTGATGACTGTCCAAATTCATAACTAAGAAATTATTACACAACCAGCTTCTGATTTATTTAATTAAAACATGCCAAGCAATTCACGTGTAATCACGGTTTTGCACAGCTTATAGTCATATCAATGTTTGTGGCTGTGATTTCCATATTATTTCTCAATTCAAGAATTAATAAATACATTTTTCAGTGTTTATAATCTACTTTGTGTATAATTTCCACATTTTTCTCTCCCATCACCAGAATATTAACAACACTCAGGGATATAATTTTCTAATAGAATATATTTAGCAGCATTATCATGTGGTTTCCTAGGAAGATAATGCTGAAATAAATATATTTTGCATATGAATTCTTCCAGGGACTGTGACTGTGATTCTGTTCCTGTAAATTATGTGAATTCATATTTTGTTCAAAAGTCTTTCTGAATCTCAAACTTACATGGCTCTACTGTTTAAGACACTGGATTGGCTCAAGGTTTGTCTTGGACAGGCCCCCAAACAAAGCTGTGATGAATGGCCTAGACTGTGAAACTTGTCTTCAATTAAAAATCAGGTGGTAAAGGAATATACTATTGCTCATATGAAAAATTATAATTTTGACCAGTTTGATTACTGCTGACCTGACTAATATCTGCAGCAGCTTTATCTAGCAAGAGTTCTTCAAGTATTACAGATTGTCTATTTCCTTCTGTTTTCCTTCTAGTTTTCTGATATACGTAAAATGTCTTTCTGGTTCCAAAGACAGGTCATGACTTTTCTTCCTTCCTGAAAAAAATACTAATACTGGATACTATTATTTTTTAAATGGAGATTATAAAACGAATTAACCTTGTGGCTCAAAGAACTTTATAAAAATCTCGTTTATTTTCCCTATTTAAGAATGGAGCACTGTGACACAATGTAGCCAGGTAGCTTTTCTAAAAACCTAGCCCAAACTCAAGGAATTAACAATTCATTGTGGTTTTTAATGAGATACTCTACAATGGCTGTGAAGAATAAATCTTAGTTCTCCTGACTCACAGTCTCTACAAGAGAAAGCAGCTGCTGTATTACAGTACTGACAGCCAGTGACAAAACCCACTAGCCCTTAAAAACCTGAATGCTATGGTCTGGCAACAATGTGGAACCAATCATCAGGTGTTCTGTAGTGACCCCAGAGGGTTCTCTTTAAATGGACTTTTGCTCACATTTGTCACTAAAGCCATGGAATCAAAGTCAAAGCCCCAGACGATGCTTTGAAAGCATACCTTTACAGTTTTGACAGACTTAGCTCTCTTACAAAAAGTGATCAATTGTGAGCCTTATAAATCTTCAAAAATATACCAGAGTATCTTTTCATTTGAAGCTTCTTTTGTTACCTAACTCCTTCACTGTAGCCTAGTGTGGTAGCAACAGATGAACCAGAAGGTCTCTCTGGTGGCCTATGTTTCTTTTAGCTTGCCTTTGCTGCAAGAAAGTACTTTGTACTTGAGAACTTGTCAAGAAGACTAGAGCCTGCTCTCAGGGACTGGGGAGCTTCTGGCCTGTGATGCCAGTTTGATCTACTTTCCTTCACTGTCACCTTTCAAAGACAACATCAACAAGTTAAATGAGTACACCAATATACTAACATGACCTATAGTTGTCTGACACCTAAACATCAGAAGAATATATTTATGTGGGGTTTTTTCAAAGCAGGGAAAGTGATGGTAGATTTAGGAACCTTTCTGTCTGCAGCAGACATGAGAATCAGGCTTCTGTCCTGGCTTGTGCTCATGATCAGAGAACTCCATGATAAAGTCAGACAGAGTTTAAAAGGCAGTATTGCAAAATCTAACTTTTATGTAACTCCTGTCTGCCAAAAATGAAATTTAGAAACTGAGTAGGTGTCTAGGACTCTTTAGATTCCATGGGGTGGATTCTAGGTTCCTAAGAACTGTTGCCTGCACAGAGAGTTATAGGTTAGGACCTACCTTGTTATTACCATCTGAAGATGTCTGCAGCTGCAGAGGGACAAGGAAATAGGATTATTTCCTGTGGATTATTTCACTTGCTGGTTAATTGCCACATTATGGCTGTCTGTGGAGTTTATTATCATCTGCACAAAGGCTACAAACCAATTTACATCATAATCTGGTGGTAGAACAGTTCTTAGAGGATAAATGTGTTCAGGAATGTCTGTTTCATCAAATAGACTTTAACATAAAATAATCTTTTGCAAATGAGAGGAAAGATGGTAGGAGCAGAAAATGTGCATGTCTCTCATCTCTTCCCAATCCAAGACTCCTTTTTTGGCAAGCAAGAGGTACAGAAGAATGATCTGATAGCAATCTTAAAAAGGCTTCCACGTAGCCTCATATATACCCATGAATATAAATAAAATGCAAGATCTCATTGGCAAGATGTACAGCCTATTGCTGTTTCATGCCTCATTCTCCTAATGAACATGACCAGTGACTGGAAACAGTTAGCCAAATTAATGGTCTCACTCTTTATAAAAAATATAGCTTTGCACTTACGAGATTTTGGTCATTAGTCCCTCAGTATGAGTCTCCAGTTCATAATGTCTGCCTGGACTTGGTCCACACGTTAGAACTGGATTCAAGTGTCACTGCAAGTATTGACTGGGGTTCCCATTTTATCAGACTTCAGAGCTGGCATAGCATCTTTCCAGATGCTGTCTTTGAAACAAAATGTGCATAAACTGTAATAGTCTTGGCTATGTGTAGTCACACATTTGGTCCTTCGATAGAGAAGAAAGATATGATTATACTTTAACTCTGGATACTTGGAAAGAGATTTATCTAGGTGGATGGAAAAACTAAAAGCTGGAACCTGTCCCAATTAACAATGAAGAGATGGCTTTGTCTGCTCTAAAGTTTTTTCTTCATATATACATAAAATAATTCATTAACATAAGAGCAAAAAAATATTTCTGCATTCAGTGTACAGCTTCAAAAATATCAGTCTGCTCTATAGTTTTTGGATGCTTTATTTTTATTCTTAAGGGCAAAAATATTCCAAGAGAAGAAACATGTTGGTTGTCTTTGTTCTTTGTCTTTGCTTCTTGATAAGAATTATTAGCCCACTAAAATTTAGACAGAGACACAGAGCTGTAATAAAGCCATACAGTCTTTGACACCTGTCCAAAACTATTCATATGCTGTGTGTGAAAACACTGACGTTGATCTTCTGGTATAGCCATTTTTTTAAAATCTTATTCTCTTGTTCAGATTTTATATATTGAAAATGCATTTGCTTATTTGGTTACATAAGCAGATGCTTTCAATTAGCATAATGCTGATAATGATAACCCATAATTTCTGAAAGACACTGCAGCAAGTTTAGAAGTTAATAATGTATCTGAATATGGTTACTCAGAAAAAAAAACCAACCTTTGGAAGAATGAAAAATGAAGTTGACATTTCATTCTGCAGATGACTGAACACTTGAAAAATCACAGAAGCAATATTTTGGAACCTAAGAATACATCAGACTTAACGACTGATTTTTTCCTATGTTAGCATGGCAGTGAATGAAGTCCTCTTTTTACTTTGCGCACACAGACTTTGCTTGGTCTCAACTCAGGAGTTTTCTCACTTTTACCCTTTCAATTTTCTCCTTCATCCCACAGTGGGAGGAGTGAGCAAGCAGCTGTGTCCAGCTGAGATGCCTACTAGAGCTACACCATGACAACACGTCAAACACTGTTCTGCTGACAGTTTTTCTTATCTTTCTGCTTCAGTTGTAAGACCTATTTTTTTTCCAGTAATAATAGAATATACAGAGGTCATATTCTTTGTCCAAAGATGTAACAATAAAGTTAAAAAACAACTTGGAAATTTAACTCTGAAATTTCCAGGAATGTTCTGAAAATGGGAAGTCTGCAACCACAGAACACATAAATTTCAGCAGATTGAAAGAGAGGGCTTGCCCTTGCTTATCATTACATGCTGCATATATTTGTATAGTTATAAATCCACCACAAATTTTCCCATTTAAATGTAACAAGAGAAAGATAAAAATACTTCCTTTAGGGAACATTGTCTTGGTTTGCTAGATAAAGCTTAGCAATTACAAGGTCAATTAAAAGTCAACATGAATTGAGTGCAATATGCAGGAACAGCTAATATTGACTTAACTCCTTAAAACACATTGTTGTTCTCAGACATGCAAACAAGAATTGTTTCAATTAAGAAATACAATAAGAATGATGGAAGCATGGCATTTACCTATATCATATAAAATATCTCTAGAAATAAAGTTAAACAAAGTGATAACACACAACCAGATGCAGTTCTAGCTCCCTAGAGGTGAACATATGTTGCTTTGAAAATGTCTTTAAAAATCTAATAAAACAATAAAGCACCTAACATACATCCTCAAACTTATGTGCATAAATAGAAATCCTGGTGTCCTTCAGAGGAGCCTTTTCAAAGCTATGTAATAAAAAAAATTTTCAAAGCTATTTAATCCTATTCATGCACTGTAATTTTCCTCCAACCCACAGTATCTTTTTCTGCTCTTTCAAACCATTTCCATAGTTTGGCTCTGCCTTATCGGTGTGTTTTAGAGCTATGCTTATGTAAAGTCTACATTTTGTGGATCTGGGTTTACTGAGCCAACAGCAGCTGCACCCTCAGTCTTTGCTTGTGGCTCTCAGTAAGTACATTTGTGACACTGGCTGGCGAAATGAAAGTCAGAACTGCTAGATATTCTGGATGTATTTGGAGTTATCACAGTTAGTCAAAAATTCCTGTATTAAGGATTCTAGAGCAGAATGTATTTCCTAAGGTGCAGAAATAGAGTGTGAGTTATGAGCCCTGAAGAGTTCCAACACCAGCTTTGAAGGACTTAAAGAAAACAGGTGAGTTACCTACTGGTATATCTCAAATCCCCATTCAGTTGGTCTTCAGACTGACAGAGTCTCTACTCAGTCACATGTCAGCCTTTTTGGAACTTCAGTTCTAGTAATTATGTTTAATTTCACAATTATATACCTATGTGTTTTCCCTTTTTCATTTATCTGTATGTCAGCTCATGTGAAAAAAAAGACCATGGTGTGCATGGATATACCTAGTAGTGGACAGCAGGGTGTGTTGACCTGAAAGCACTGCTGAGCACACTTTTTTTTTTCAAGTTATTGTCACCACTGTCCCACACTTCCCGTAGGTCCAAGAGGTATGTACAACATTAATCTACATGCATTAAATTACTGCCAATGTTTAAAGAAAATGTAGATGTTCCATTTATGAATAAGATAAAATTACAAAAAGAAGAATAGCTGTTTTATTTGCTACAGGAATGAAGCACTTTAATTGACTTGAATCTGTAGCAATCTGGTTAGATATTCTATTTGGATAAACTATAATATCACATCAGTTACTACAATAGATGTACTCCAGCCATAAAATAATAAAAAACTATTTGTCACATTTACTTTTATTATTTTCTATCTCGGAGGCTAAATAGAGTTTATTTTAATAATAATCTTAATAAATTTATAATGAAATTTGTACTATGGCAAAGAAGATCTAAGAAGAAGAGATCTAGAAAGCTATGAACAGTTAAAGCTTAATAGAAGGAAAATCAGAGAGGTTAAAAAGACATTAACATATCCCTGTACGTATTCCTTCTCTGAAATTACAGGGAATTCAGACACTATGAGCTGAATGACTAACTTTCTAAAATTTTCTATTATGGAAATCTGGATTAGGTAAAGTTATTTGAGTAGCAATCCATTAAATTAAATCTAAACTAGTACATTTTATTCATTCTGAAAGACAGACATTTAGACATGATGTCAATATTTTAGCTCAGAATGACAGAAATGCACTGCTAAAGTGAAGGGTTTATATGGTGTACATGACTTTTGTACCCTTAGAAAACAAATTGTCCTATGGTTTCCTTCAGTAGAAAGATTGACCTAAATTCTGCCAGAAAACTATTTCTTTCAGTCATTCTTTAGGTATTTTTACACCACTATTAATCATTTAATATTCTAGCCATAGATTTGCTTGACACATTCTGATTCAGCCTCATCAGAAGATGTACCATCTTTTGAACTTTGTCCCTCTTTTACAGTGCTTTCCCTATATTCTTCTTATCTTCCACAGGCTATTTTTTAAAATTATTTTTTTAAATTATTTTTAGTTATATTTTTTTATATTCTACAGAATCATCTTTTTTACTTCCAAGCATATAAAGAAGAATTTAAGTTGAAGGCTTCAGTGTCTCCACGAGTTTTAATTCTACTGTTTTTGCAGTTTATATTTTGTTGGTAAAGCTTCATTTAATAACTGAATGGGTACCTATAATAACCAAAATAATCAAGTATGCAGGCATGAGACTAGTCTAAGCAGTGTAATTCACAGTTTAAAGTCAGATTTCTAGGGCAGGTAAGTTTGGTAGTATTATTGTAAGTTTCTGCTTCCATATTTCTGTAAACTTCAGCTTTGACCTCAAGAAAAGCCTTGACTTAATTCTAGAATCCATAGGTTTGCCAGTCCAATAACAGCAACTCCTTGAAAATAGCTGTACCAGACAGTAGGGCTTGTGGGTATTCCAGATGACCTTTTAAGAAACAAACAGAAATGTATTATAATCTTTAATAAATTGCTTAGATTCCAATATTTTTTTTTAATGTTAATTATATTCATAGGGTTACATTCATATTTTCTGCTGTGGTAGTGGATTTATACTGCTTTATTAGCACCATTTAAAATTAGGTACTTTTTTTTTTAGAAAGGCTTCTGTGCCTGTCAGTGGAGAGAGAAAGTCACTTCAGCTGACAATTCATCCTCGCTGTCCTGGGCATGTATTGTTGGGTAGGGTGAATCACCTCCTTTAAGTGCCTGGAAGGATAGGAGATGATGATATGGATTAGTCACCTGGTTTTAGACAGTTAAAGTTAGATAAATGGAAGTCTCATGCACAATGTCTAATGTAGTTACTGCAGCACTCTTCTCTATGGGCACAAAGGGCAAAAGAGTTTGTCAGCTGAAGATAATACATGGTCTGAACTGTTTATCAGTTCCTTGACCTGGGATGCAATAACCAGCATGATTCCTGAATTAAGCAGGTGGATGGCATGTCTCCCGTAATGACTGGAGTCTGGCAGCTCACTGTGATAAAAGCAAGAAAAAAGCTGTTTTCTGGGACATCTAAAGAAAGGCAAGCAGAGCCTATAACTTTTGTCCTCTAGTTCAGGAAAACAAGAAGTCCAGTACTTAGAGCCTAAGAGGTACTGACATTATTATGCCTCTCTGTAGCTGTCAATCGCAAGCACCCAGGGAATTCGCATCTGTTAAAAATTTCCTTCTTGTGTAGGTACATTTTCAACGTACTCCAATATTGGAATTAATTTTCAGTTTTATATTCTGAATCTAGTGTAGAGCCCTAAAATATTAGATTGAAGGGTAAACAGTTTTCCTTTTGGAACAAGGAGGAACACACAGGACAGTTAATTTATAAAAAAAAATTAGCCTGGGAATATATTTTTTTCCTCTTCCTAGACTGTGGTGGATGATTTTCTTAGTGTAGATTTTGTTCTGAAATAAAACATTTGGGATGAAAAATCACAATATTTCCAATGGGTTGGTTTAGGGGGTTTTTTTGTTGTTATTTGTTGTTGTTTTTTTTTTAACACTACAAAGAAGACATTTTTCTAAGACTAAAGAACTTGAAAAGGTTTTCTCAGAAGCAGTTCAAAAATTGAATATCCTTTTCTTTCTTTTCTTATTTTTTTTTTTAAACACATTCCCTTCTAATTTACTGAATACTTCATTAGGTACATACTGGATCAAACCTAGAGTTAATTACAAAGCTCCTCTTTATTCTCTCACAGTAGGTTACAACATAACTTGATAAAACTATGAGAGACACTTTGTGCAGGTTCTTTTTCCAGCACACCGGATCATTTGGTGCCTAGAAAATGTGCTTTTGGAAGTTACTGCATAACATTAAAAATATATGAAATGAGAGTGAATTTAGAAGCTTTCAATCCATGTGTGTTTATTGCAAGTTCATGAATTTTTTTCCTTCCCCTTATTATCTCCATGCTGCTTGATTGAAACAGGTTAAATACATTGGTCTGATTGAGGAATAGGCATAGCAACACATTTTCTGAAGTCATTATGCACAACTTCCATTAATTCTTAATTTCTGTACTTGCAGTATGCATATATTCCATTCACAGACAGATGGGGAAGCTCCTTAAGTAAGTAAATACATCTTTCACTTCCATAAATGTTATTGTTGGCTCCTTGGTATTGAAACAGTGGAATACAATTAGAATTTGTTGCCGTTTTGTTAAAAAATCCATTTGTTTCCATTGAAAAAAATAACATGATATTTCTTTAAGAAGAATAAATTACAAAATTCATACCCCTAGAAATAGGGGCACATCCTCAGTAGACATTTTCCTGCTGAAGTCTTCTATCAGTGGCAGGTTCAAAATTTTCTTCTTGAGTTCTTTAAATATTGCTTAGCTTTTAAATACTTTAAACCTGGAAATTAATCCTACAAATGTGATGAATGAATGAGTAGGATGATGCTTGCATACTCACATGCACACTCTGGTTCTGTGTTGCTCCAGGCATCTGCACATTCATTAGAGTTGGGCAACTGATCAGGCTTGTGCTCACCTTTTAAATTAACAAAATTACTTGTAATGAATCCCACACCTTGGAAAGGATCAATGCAGGAGGTCTCTTCTTTTTGAAGAGGTCAAGTATATTTTTGAAAATGGAAGCTGATGCTACTGAGATTTGCAAACAAACTACTTACTCTGGCAATATAGTTATAATAATAAGACAGCAACATGAGCAACTGCTGAAGGTTTCTTAAATCAAAGAGAAAATAAAGTAAATGTTTAACCCTGATTTATGGCTACACTAAGAAGACAATGGTGTGAAAAATACTTTTTAGATAAAAAAAATAGAATAGAGACTTTGTGGATCACTGACTGATGAGGGATTACCATGGAAATCCTATCATTAATAGTCAGAGAGGGCTACCTTGACAGCAGACTGGAGGGAATGGGTTGAAAGGAATCGGACGTTTGTTTATTTGGGAGAGGCAAAGGGTCATAATTGGACAAGAACCTGGGCAGAAAAAGCAAGAGAAAGGGGGGCATAAATTGAAGTAAATGAAGTAACTGGTGTGGTTCTAGGGTACTTGTAAAGTATTTCTGTGCTTGACCAGCATAATTTGGATGTATTTTCTGCATTTGTGTGGCCTAATCTTGTTCTCAGGAAGGATTGGTGGGACCTCTGTGGCAGTGGTGAGGGAATATTTGCAGTTCTTTCTAAAATGGACAGGAGAACCTGGAGGCTGCAACCTAATCTCCTTAAAAGTACATGTATTCAGGATTGTATTGACTATTCATGTGTTTGATAGCTGGAAAGCCAAAAAAATTCTCTTTTTTTTTTTTTTTTTTTTTTTTTTCCCCAATACAATGTTTGATTGATTAACTGAAGCCTGGGTGAAACTCCAGTCACTCCAGTATGTCAGTCAGTTGAGGTTTATCAGGTTTAGAAAAGGATGCATGTTGGAATAAATTACAGTATCTTTACAGGATTAATAGCAAAATATTTAAATCCACTTCCTTTTCTTCCTCTTGTTTTCCACCTGAAAATGTTTTAACATATTTAGCATACAGTGCATCAATATAAATATGTATCATTCTTTTCACAATCTTAATCTAGATTAACTAGGCCTGCTAGAATGCCACCAACCCTAAATCTACTGTAATTTTTTGTGATACATGATTTTGTGATACAACATACCAAAACCAACATCTGGAAATCTGTATTGTTTTTCATCAAGGAAACCTATCATAGATTCTTCTCCTGCAATAATAATAATAATAATAATAATAATAATAATAATAATAATAATAATAATAAATAATAATAATATATTCTGCTGCAAATTAATAATAATTTCATTTTCAGCAGGAATTCAGCCTTTTATTATTAAGAAAAAATGCACCTTTGTATTATATTTGTAACTTGGTTATGTCATGAACCAAAAATGATGAAAAGCTAGATCCTTTTCAGACATGTAAAAGCAGTACCATGTAGCAGGCACAAAGCATTTCTACCTGTGGAGTCTACTAATGACTTCTAGAGAAAATGTGAGCAAATTGGATGTGAAGAATCTGGGTTAAAAGTCTAGAAAGTCATAAACTTGCAAATCAGGATAGTTCTGTTATGTGAGCTAATGGAAAAATGAACAGCCTGTTCTAATTATCACCTTTATTCTAATCCTCTCTGGTTTCCTCATTTTAATCACTCCATGTATAAAAATACATCTTTTGATCATCTAAGGACTATTTTTGCCCTCAGATTTCACTGTAACTCCTTCTCTTACATACAACTTGACCATTAGTTCGGCTAATTCTGTTATGTATCAGAGTTTTTTGTTTCCTGCTCAACACACATGCTGACAGGTTTTTTTAATCTTATTGTCTGTGTTGACTCCTCCATTTCGTTTCTGTGACAGCAATTTTTCCTTCTACTTCCCCACCAAAAAGGAATTTTGCAATAATAATAAAAAGGAAGTCAATTCTAATCTATGTAGAGTCATATCAAGGCATTATTTGATTAGTCATCTTATGTTTTATTCTGTGGTCTGTACCCTTTTTGCCATATCTTGGTTTTATCTTAAGCATAGGGTGGAAAAAAACCATATGTCTACTGCCACTTTTACTAATTATTATTGTTTTCATTTTTATAGCAGGTTTATCTGGAGGCTACAGTCCAGTGTCAGAATTTTGTTGTGCAACACAGCAGAAAAATGCAATCAAAAACATTTCTTTCCCAAAAATTTTCAATAAAGTGTGCATGCACTATACTAGCCTAACCCTTCTAAGCACATAAAATTAATGGCAGCATTCAGCATTCCAAAGGCCAAAGAACCTTATCATGGCCATGATGCCAATGAACTAGGAACAAGCCATGTAAAGACAAAGGCTATAATCTCTTCATCAGAAGAGTATTTTGCCCTTTGGAGACTAAGTACCATCTTTCCTTCATGTTCAAGTCAATCCTATAGATAGGTACATAGCTTATATGGTTAAATTTGTTTGTGAATATCCTACATTAATTTTGCTGATGAAAAGAGTGTCTTTTTGTTGTTGTTGTTGTTTATTCCACATAGAAGACAGATCCACAAGAATGAGATTGTTTATCTGGATTATAGATTAGTTGCTGCTTGTTTTCACTTGACTCCTGTATCCAGAGTCACCACCTTTTGGTAAAGAAATGGTTCATATCTGATGCTTGATTAGATTATGGGAATAGTCCAGTTCTGTGGAGGTCACTATAGGTATTTCAAGTGATATGAAAAAGGAAGAAAATTTTCCTTGCTTCTAGAGAATAAAAGCTTTTAGAGTGCTAAGGTTCTACTTGCATAAAATAGGCAGATTCTAAAGATATTTGAGATGTTTCTATCCCCCTGTTTTTTACAATCATTTCAGTTTGGGTTTCTACCACAGGAAATTCTTACACAAGTTGTACATTTCCAACCAAGAATTTACTCATTATTTCACATATAATGAAATAAGAGACAACACAAAATACCCATGTGGAAAAATCACTGCAACTGAAAAAGTTGAGAATACACTGTTTTAAAGAACTGCCTCTTACTTTTGTTAATTATAAAGTTTCTCTCTGAATGAGAGTGGAAAAAACCAAAAGACCTGTTGTTTCTTAATTCTGAGAGAATTTTATTGAAAATGCTGTAAAAAATTTCAAGAAAATCAGTTCTGAGCATTTCCTGCAATTTCTTAGATCTGCTTTAGACAGTTCCTATTGGGATGCAACCAGCTATGAATAGTGACATTGTATACATACATGGGCAAAATAAAAAAACCAAAAGAAATCCCAGTCATTTTCTTGCTTTCTTGCAGTTAAGTGGTTAAAAAACCACTGAACATCTTTCTTCTTTTCATGTGCCATATTGTCTCCAGCTATGTTCCACCAGCTGCTTTGCTAAGTTTGGCTCTGAATGGATGGAAAGTAAAATGAAAAAGACTGAAGGCAGGTGAAAGGAAAAAGGCAGCAATAGAAATCAACACAGCAGGGAGAAAAGAGCAGAAATCTTTTGATCACATTTCAGGAAGACCTCCAGATGCACCCATATACATGGTGATGTCTAGTCGCTGGCCTTATCTAGTCTGCTGAAGATATCTCAGGAGATCAAGGAAAAAGCCCTGTCATTAAAAGAGAAAAGCTGCAAAATGCAACATTTTGAGGCATCTGTAAAAACTATGATTAAGAAGTGCTGTCGTATACAACATTGGTACATACGGTATATACAATAGCCATGAACTCAGCAGAAACACATTCTCATTAGTGATTTTTGGTGGCATTCTGGGTAATAGAGTTTTTTGGGATCATATATCAGTTTCCTTGTGATCTATGTGTGAAACACAAAAAGGTTTAATAGTTATCAATTTACAGCAGTAGGGCAGGAATTACTTGCTGAGCAAATAAAATAATAAAACTGAGGGCTCTCAAAATGTCTTCACCTGAAAATTCTAATTTATGAGATATTCAATATTCCATTGCATGAGATTCATTGGGGAAGCATGCAAAATACATACTTCACTATATGAAAATGGGGGAAAAAAATCTGGGCACCTATAAGACAACAGAGAGCCAGGCACCACATCTTTCCAAATTTGTTCAGCTTTGAAACAATTCTGAATCAGAGGTCCACAAAAGACAGTTAAACCCCTTTAAAGGGATATGGAATAGAATGTAACTCTTGTGTTTTGTTGTTTGGTTTTCTTTTTTTCCTCTACTTCTATCTAACTGTTGTTTAAAAAAAAAATAAAAAAAAAAGTTAAATAATTAGTAATATAAAACCAACAAAGATATGAAAATCAAAGAGGTACATGGTCAGTTTTAGACTCAAACTTCTTTGTTGTCTAGTTAAGCACAAAAACCTTATTTCTCTTTACAAATGATCATAAACTATTATTTCTTACTGTATATCTAATATTTTAAAAATATTATTTTTTAAGAAAAAGAAAATGTGTGAAGTTTAGTTGTGGCACAGGGAATAAGTTCCTTTTTTGGTTTTTTAACTTTAATGGCCTACTGTAGCACAATTACTGAGAATATAATAATTTAAATTGAATTTTCTTCATGATACTTCTATGCTTCTTTTTGCTTTTCCTACATTAAGAAATAATTATATTTTAACTTAGAGAGTTACTCATATATAATGCATTCTTGCATTGAACAGCTGCAATTTTGCCAATAAAGCATAGAGATAACTATTGGACCAAACATGTAGAAATAATCTGAATGACCATCAAGAAAGAAGATGTGGATAATTCCAGATCATTTTATTGTTACTTAAATTTGACACAACATGTCACACCATAAAGTGATAAAAGACATTAGACATTCTTCTGTTTTGCACACTGAGCAGTCAAAGTTAATAAAAGAGAGACTGAGGGAATTTAACTCAATTTTTTCACAAAATAGCTTTATACCTTATGATCCACAGTGAGAAATGGGAAAAGATATTTTCCCTGAAATTAAGAATCCAAATTTTTAAAACATATTTGAGACATAAAAGTTCCACCCACCATTACAAAAAAATTCTGCTATTAAAAAAATAAAATTAATTCATCTCAATGAGCACATTTTATGCCATGGTGCAATTTTATTACTTTTACTAACTGAATGCTCAGTTGTCAGCAGCAACAACAAAACCAAAGCCAAAAAAATTCTCTTAAAATAATTTTAATTCAATACAGACCAAAAAACACTCATATTTACTAATTATATCTATATGGTTATTATAAGGCAGAAACATTTTTTAAAAATCTAAAGTTCTAGATGTTATGTTCCTATGTTATACTTATCTGTGTTAATGTATTTTCTGTTGTGCTTAATCTAAACTCTGGATTTTTAAGGTTTTTTTGTAACACTTGTTTTCTTAGGCACTTACAATATTCTTATATTAATTTTAAAGTGAAAGTTACTGCTACTAATGTAATAAGATGAAAAATTACACAGCCAAGAAAATACTGCTCATGTGCCATGAGGCACAAACTGGTGTGCTGGAAAGGGCAGATTTCACAAACAAAGGCATGGTGTTTCCACAGCCATTAAATTCACTCCCATTTGGACCATGTTGTTTTGACTGTGAAGAATTAGAAATAATACTCTCTCGCAGAAGCTTTAAAAGATATTTCCATTTAGAACAGAAGAATGAGAGGGTCTAATACTGAAAAGTAGAGCAGAACCAGCTTCGTAGATGTTGCCTTGGGTTTATGCAGACAGTTGCAATATTGCAGAGCACAAAACTGTCAATGTCAGCTTGTCAGATGCCTGGAGGAGTGTCAGCTTGGGTTATTCTTTGTGTAACTGCCATTAAAACAAACCCAAGGGCTTGAAATATTGATTCACCTCTTATGAAATGTAAATGTATGGCATAAAATAGAATTGTTTGACAGTGTTTTGCCTGGTTTGTTTTGGTTTGGTTTGGTTTAAATGAACTTCATGAGTTTCCTCTTAAAATTTAGAATAGAAATAGCACTGTAATATCTGAGATCTGAATTTCTGATTTGAAGTCAAATCTAAACTCAGATACCTGCATTTTTACAGAGAATTTATACCACTGGCCTTTTTCTGACTGTTTATTCATTTTAGGCTTTTAAAACAATTTTACTTGATTAGGTGCTTTATATAATTGGCCAGTGGCAACTGTGAAAGATACACACATTGCCATGACACTTTTCTTCATCCATGAATTTGTCTGTTTAAAAGAGAAATAGTGATGAAATAATTAATTTCACAATGAGATTGGGCTGAGAAGTGAGTGAAATGTAGTAGTATACTTCCAAAATTAGACTCATGATGAAACATCATATTAGGAAAAACATTTAATAAAATATATAAAATGACATAGTGAGGGAGTGGTTATGTGTAGTGAAATGAGGCAGCCAGGTGCCACTAATTGCCAGGGAGTGAGCATGAGCTTGTGTCAAGCCCACCTGTGCCTGATTAGGGTGGGCCCCCATTGCGCATGAGCAGGACCAGGGGGCCAATAAAAGGTGAGGCCTAAGACACAAGCTCAGCTAAGTCCTGAGCTAGCCAGGAGAGAGGCCAGTTGCTCTTGGGGCAACAGCACTGATCTGGGCTAGTCAACTCTGAGAGCCATAGGCTTAGAGCACCACTTGTGAGTCTCTGCTGGAACACCTGGTTGGACCTTGAAGCGCCGTTCCCTAAGGAAGGTTCGTCTTGCTACAGTTATGCAACAGAAGCATTAAATATCCCAGGTAAGATGAGTTTTCTGTTGTCTAGAAATGTTCTGTAGAACTGATAACTGGGAGTTCCCCATATCATACACTAAGCAGGAGGCTGACAATATCTAGACTTGGCACTGCCTTACAAGCTTCATATTCTCCTGTTTTTTTGCTAGGTCATACTCAAATGAGATTTAAATGAGATCGGGGAACGAAAGACTGCACACATCCCTTTCTGCTGAGGTGGACAAGAATCAGAGGCAGTGAGTTTGTTCTTAGCATGTTAACATCCATATTTTCTGAAGCTGGCCTCAACTTTTCCTGCAGGTAGAGATATAACTTTCTTGAGGTTTCACTGACACACTAAAGCCATGGTTCCCTACAGCCAGGGGATGCTTATGTGACTCAGGCTCTCTCATATTAGCTTGAATGGTTCTCTGTTGCTTCAGCTCTGCAGATGAGTCTTCAGAAGTCATTTCTCAGGACTGAAAGTTTTCCTTCTAGATCCATGTACTTCAAGGCCTGAAAAATTGACCATAGAGCCTGTTGTGCTTTCAGGCTTGGAGCAAAAGAAGCCAAAAATATCTCATGTGGCAGTTTCCTCCAGACAAGCAGGACTTTAAAAAGCTGTATTATCAGCAGAATAGAAGCCAGCCCTCTGGTCCATCCTAGGTCAGAGCAATGTTCATGCTTACAAAGCCTAACACAGCTGTTATTCTGGTGGTATATGTTGGCATAAGTGCCCTGAAATTATTTTTTTATAGTTTAGGGACTAGATAGCTGTCCTTGAATTGTGGGGTTTTTAATGAAATTTATTGAATTATTTAGAGTTTACGAGGACTTCATAGAAAAGTTAAAAAATTTTGTATCCTTTTTTAAATACAGCATAAATATCTCTAGTGTAAAAATGTTAATACATTTCCTTGTAGTTCTCCTTCTACTGTGTCTAGTTTGAAATGAAAAATCTGCTATACATTGCATTTCCATGCTTAATATTCTGAGCAAGATTCTTGTTCTGCTATGCCATTTTTGTTGTAAGGAGCTTAGACCTGCATCTTTAAATGTTTTCTCTAGATTTATTTGAATTCAAAGAACATGGCTGTTGGTTTTCCCTATATTGATTTTGGCAGCTTCAATTAAACATGCTTTCTTTATGTAAGAATCCCCTCAAGGAAAATCTGTCAAGTAGTAAATTATTCCTTTCCAACAGTCACTAATGAGCATGTTAGCTCCTCTTTCCTATTTTCTATGTATTTTAAGGTTGTTTTTTTTTTAATTTTTAATATTATTAAGTTGCCCAGATTTACAATCTTTTTCTCTGAGATATCCTTGCTGTATATTTCATTTGTGTTTTATTGTATTTAAAGTCAGATGGGATTCTCAACTATCCTAATTATTGTACTGCAAGAATGTGTAGAAAAAGGCACAACATCTATGCATTCATCTTAATTATCCCAGTGATAAAGCAGATAATAATTAATTTGTCTGCAAAGAAGATGTGCTGTGAATACAGCTTCACTTTGTGGCATATGAAACTATAAGAGCACCTACTTCATGAAAAACTTGCTGAGGTCAGCAAAGAAATACTGAGATTTGTGTGCAGACTGAAGGCAGTTCCAAGTCTACAAAATAATGGGTATTTCAGTGCTCTTGAAATTCCCAGTAGGTGGTTAGGTGTAAATTACTTCAATAGCACTTGCACTTATTTTAGGTGTTCTACTTGTCAGATCCACTGCTGCCATGGAGGCATCACAATTAGGCTACATAAACATCAGGCTGATTGAAAAAAATGTCTGCAGGTGGGCTCAGAGGATGCCAACTCACTTGGTGCCACAGTAGCATGGTGCTAAGTCAGGCTTATTCTGGCAGCTGAGGTCCTCTGTACTCTGGAAGGATACTTATTGACTACCATGAGCTAGCTCATCCATGCTTTCTGGCCAGATGGATGCTACAGGTGACTCTGTAAATCTATCCCAAAGGACAATGCTTGTTGATGTCTTATGAGACATGTCTCTTTCCCCTCTTTCGTCTCATCTATCTGTTTGACAGACTTGAAACTTAGTCTTATAGTCTTATGGAGTTGAAAAGTGACTGGGATTTATCTGATTTATTCTTTTTCAGTACCCACCCTGGCATTACTTGGCTTCGCAAGTACCAATTAAGCCACAGCCTGATGTTTCCTTTCAATACTGGCAGTGCAAAGAGTTTTTCAGTCTTAATACAACTATGTCTTACCATGGATGGTTTCTGGATTTATTAGGATAACACAATGAGAGAAAATCAGAAGTATGTGTATTGTCTTTTTGTTTCAGATACCCTCCTTGCATTATTTTCTTCTTCATTTCATTTTTTTCCCGTCACTTGGTTTTATAGAACTGGTGGTTTTGAGGTATCAATTTGTTCTATTTTTTTGACCACTCTGTGGAGTGTGTATGAATACTTCTTTAATATAGTTGCTGACAGCCCAGCTGAAACATTGTAGCTGCAAATGAAAGAGTTCTTATACAAGTTAAAATGGAATTGTAAACCTGTGTTTAAGTTTAAAAATCCCATGGTTTTTTATTTGATTAGTTGTAAACCAGATTTCTTAAAACAGTTAAGTAAGGAGGACGCATTATTACTTGAACGACAAGTTAGACCTCACTAGATAATTTATTAATGTGATAAAAGCAATTACAGTTTTGACTTAAAATTTAACCTCTCAGGTTTCCTCAAATCTGTACTTGCTTGTGAATTAGAGGTTATACTTTCAAAGCAATTTAATTTTCAAAAATTTTATAAATGTCAGAAGAAGCAGGGCATGGAGGTCATGTGCCTGCCCACTCTTCATACCAGACGGATTTCGGAACACAATGAAGTAGCTGAGGACTTTCCTCACTTATCTCTCTCTTTCTGTCTGTCAGGGTGCCACATGCAGTAATGCTTTAATCCATCATGCCATCACCTTCACTGAAACTGTAAGTCAGTGCTGAGCTGTCCACCCACTGTTTTCATGCAGAGGTACCCTTGGGTGTGCAGAGAAACAGCAATTAAACAGGATTGACTCAGGATCCCTGTGAAGAAAGGCTGAGAACCAGGGAGGAAGTTCCCCAGAAATAGAAGCAGATCACTGATAACTGTGAATAGCTGGGTTTAATCAGAATTTATAAAAGCTTCTCAGCAGGACTGTTATGAAGAATTAAAAAAAAAAAAAAGCACAACAAAAAAATCTGAGTGATCTCTTTGAGGTTTCACATTTACTTTCATCTTTCAGATATACTGATAGTTGGTTTCTTCTAATCAAAGAGGAGCCAATAAGAAAAAGACATTGGAATAAGTTTTGAGATGTTCTTGAACTACTCAGATAGCAACAATAAAGAGGAAGTGGTAAAGTGTATTCGATTTTAAAAATTTATTTATTTTCTTAATCACACAGAATGAAAGCATGAGCTAATGAAAAGGTCTGTGAGTTCATGGGGATTTTAGAGAAAGGAGAGATGTTTCTAATAGCTGTTGTGAAGAGAGAGGATGTTATTTATTATTTGCTTTAGGTTTTTTTATTTTTATTTTCAGAGTTCAGAGAATTCTGATTCCTCTCTTTCTGATTTTCTGTTTTATCTCAAATATTTTAGAAAAACTGAAGCCTAGCACTCGGTTTTCTGTGGAATGAGTTTATATCTGGAAGGTTTGAAAATATTATATGAAATATATTATATAACCTGACAAGTAAGGATGAAGTGCACCTGGCAAACCTGTTTGAACTCTAAGCTTCTATGTGTTCATAGCATATGTATATGTCAATCTACATGTATATGTTATTAAAACATATATTTATATAGCAGGAATTGCTAAACCTGTATATTGAAATTTTTAATTTATTTTATTTCTGCAGGATTCCTAAAGAAGATGGCATAGTGTGTGTTTATTATATGTTTATTACCACATTTTCAGGCAAGATTTGTGCTTCGGCCACACATCTGATGTTAAGACACTTAGCATATATTTTGCCTAATACACTGTCTAAATGAACAGAACATAGACATGTTATTTGACCTCAAAGCACTGTCTCTTTGCTTTATTAGAATTATTAAAGGTTTTCTTTTAAAAATACAAAAAGAAAATTAACAAACAAGGAAAACCAAACAGAATTCTGCTAAAAAAACAAAAGAACACCAACCACACAATGCTTCTACTGAAAAAGACAGCACCAGGAATTTGTTGTTCCCTTACTTTTCCAGGGATGGAGGTGAGACTAACCGGACTGTAGTTACCCAGGTTCTCTTTCTTGCCTTTCTTGAAGGCTGGAATGACATTTGCTTCCCTCCAGTCCACAGGCACCTCTCCTGGTTCCAACAACTTACCAAAGATGATGGAGAGTGGCCTAGCAATGACACCAGCTAGTTCCCTCATGGACACCCCATCAGGGCCCATGGATTTATGGATGTCCAGACTCCTTAACTGATCTTTAACCCAGCCCTCATCAACCAAGGCAAACTCATCCTATACCCTGACTTCTTCAGTAGTCTTAAGGGCCTGTGGCTCCTGAGGACATCCTCCAGCTCTATACACAGAGGCAAAGAAGGTGTTTGGCAATTCAGCCTTCTTTGTATCCTGTCACCAGGGCACCCACCTCATTCAGCAGAGGACCTACATTACCTCTAGTGGGAGTTTTATCCATTATGTATTTGAAGAAGCCCTTCCTGTTGTCCTTAACCTCTCTTGAAAGGTTTAATTCCAAGAAGGCTTTAGCTTTCCTCTCTGCATTCTTGGACAATAGTCTTATATTCCTCCCAGCTGGCTGGCCTTTCCTTCCATGATCTATAGGTTTGCTTCTTCCATTTGAGTTTACCTAACAGTTCCCTGTTCAACCATACTGGCCTCCTAGTTCTCTTTCTTGATTGGGATGCGCTGGTCTTGATCTCAGAAGAAGCGGTTCTTGAATGTTAACCAACCATCTTGGTCTCCTTTTCCTTCTAATACCCTGTCCCGTATGATTTAAACAGGAGTTGACCTGTCCCATGGTCACTGCACCCAAGGTTGCCCTCAACCTTCATTGCTTCAACAAGAACAATCAAGCAGACAAGATTTCTGATATAAAACTTTTTATATCCCTATATCAGGAAGCCATATAGTCTGGTTAAATAAACACAGAAGTACTGAGAAAAACTAAGAAGGACTTCAGATATTCTAAAAGTCTGCTTTCATACTTATGTTTCTGTTCTTACATCTGCATTAAAATATTGAACATAGTTTCTAAGACATGCTTCCTATCTTTGTCATTTCTTCAGGTTTGACTTTTGTATATACATTAGTTTCATTCCTGTTTATCAAGCAATTCAGGAAAGCAGTAGCCCAGTTCAAAGCCTTTTTTCTATGGGGCAACAGGCATTAATAATTCACTAAGTATTCTAGACTTGCACCCCTGCATTCAAATTAAGTCCTCTGTCAGAAATTTATGAATAGCTCAAATATGCATAAAATCCCTAGGACTTTCTGGCAAGCAGAAGTGAAGTCACACACAGTTGAGAAGTTTACCCCTCTCTGATTCTGAGTAGCCACCAATCTCCATGGCACTGTCTGAATGCCTGAGGTCCAGGAGTAAGGTTCTGCTTCTGTGTTGCACATCTTTAATTCTGGTCACATACTTTATATATCTCAGCAACAAAAAGTAACTACTTGTTTTTGTTTTAAATTTAATAAGTAATGGTCCCTGTCAGCTTTGTCACTCCTCTCTGAAAGATCAAGAGTGATAACAAGAAACAATACTAAGGGAACATTAAAAGAGACTCAAGGAATGAAGAGAATTTAAAAGACTAAAAGCTAAACAAAATCAGATAGTTGGATAAAAAGATAACCGATAGAGAGACATCAGAACTATGGCAACAAAGACATAGGTGGTGGCATAGGAAGGGATTAAATGAAAATGAGGTTGAGTGAGTCTTAGAAGAGCAAAGCACAAGGATAGGGAAAGCAAAAGAACAAAGAAAATGTCAGCAAAGAGGAAGAAAGAAGGATCAAAGGAAATGAAATTAGAAATACAAGACATAAAAGAGAGAAGCTACAGATCAAGCCTAATATTGCAATATACAGGCAAGTCATCAAACAAGTACCTTCTAGCATTTTGAAAGTATACTGGAGGAAAAAAATCTATCCTCCTGAAAGCTTTAACAGAAAGCAGTATTAACACACAGCTAATCCTTAAAGTGGAAACATTGTGTATGTCCACAGTCAGCTCTCCACAATTCTATAATACAAAAATATGTATCACTTTAAGGCATGCTAAAGAATCAAGAAGCAGATTCACTCAATTCAATAAGATTGCCTACAGAAACAGAAGCCTTAGAAAGGACAGAAGGAAGGATGTGGTCACAAAAGATTTTTATATTTGTGCATAACAAATGGCAGGGAGCTCTACATAGTGTAAGTGCTCTCCAAACAGCAGTCACTTTAAAGGCGAAATGATAATGGCAGTACATGTAAAGAAGCAAATTCTTGTTAACATATAACAGGGAAAAAATCTATTCTCTTCGTGCTCCATTGAAAACAAATGATTTCCCATAGGAGGGGAAAGAATGTTTTGCAAACAAGAAATGAGAACAATTCCTCATGTAAGCTAAGCACAGCAAAGAAAATAAAGAGTTTCTCTATACATACTAATGACAGGACCACCAGTTTTGTTTGGGATTTTGCTTTTGTTTTGTTTTTTAAAGCTTCACAGTTTTACATGTGGAAGATGCTAACTAATGAAAAATGTTTTTTCCTGAGGATTTGGGTATATTTTGTGATTAACATTTATAGTACAGGGTAAAAAAAAACCACAACAGAAGAATATTCCCAGGAGTGTCTCTGTTTTATCACGTATTAATTGTTCATGTTAGTCATTAGAAGATGTTTTTACCTCAGTGACCCTATTATGAAAATTATAAATTCATGTTACGTTTTGCAGTTTTGTAAAGAAACACTGCTTCTCTTCAGGTGTACATTTAAATTTTCCCTGTTACTCCTAAGATTGCCTAGAATTAATGAGAATATACATTGCCAAAAGACTATCACAGTTGGTTTTTAGCTGTCACTCTGAATTACTTACTCTTAACATCAGAGAAAACCTAGAGTTAAAGAATGAATTTATGAGAATCCAGTCACAGGCAATACAGAAAAATAGCTATAGATACACTGTACAGAAATAGAGAAAAAATTAATCCCTTTTTTCCTACCTGTGCTTTAAATATGTGACAATATTCTTCACAGAATCAATCATAAGACCAGAAGCAGCTTTAGAAAGTCTTCAAGTCGATCTGCCACTACAAGGTCATACCCTGTATTCTACTCTCCAGTACCTTTTCAGACTCCTATTTGTCCAGCTTGAGAGAAAGGATCTCCAAAGAGAGTGTGACAAACACACCAGTTATTCACGTGTTTCTGGTAAGCTCCTTGCTACCCTGCATTCAGCCAAAGATTACACTGGATTATTCCTGCTCACTGGATGACACTTATTCCTCCCAGCTTCCTGATTTCACTGGTTATCAAACCTGTCTATGAAATACTATCTGTTCAATGACATCTTGTTGGATGTTCCCAGGAATACACTGGAGAACCTTTAAAAGGGGCCTATTTCTCTGCTTAAAGGATTTACCTTAGGGGAAGAAAACACATTCATTTTGAAAATACCTTTGGCCGAAATCAAATTATGATAAATAAAAATACATATTTCTATTTACACCAATTACAACAGACAGCAGAGAACTGGAAAAGACACAGTTTGGGAAAGAACAATTAAAAGAACAGTGACATAATACTGCCTTGAAACTACAGGTTAAATCAATATCAACCAAACATTTAAGAAGATATCTAATTCCAAGTCTTAAGTCAATACCTATAATGAATAACATAAGGGTGGCAGGTATGGAACATTAGTAAATATGCTATTACTCAGGCCGGCTGGCTGAAACTTGATATTTACACATAATCACAGATTATGCACTATAAATAATTCTCCCTGTTGACTTCTTATTTATTCTGAACTGCACAATAATTTTCTAAAGATATTATAATGGAGAGCATACTCGGGAGCCTAAGGAGAGAGATTTTTTCAAAGATTGTTAGAAAACAATGTTGTGAAAATGAAGGATAGTGTACAATAGCTTTAGTAGATGAAGCAGATATGTGAACAGAGAAGAACTAGGGAAAGAGTTCTTGCAGTCTCATAGGAAGAGAATTACAGATGCAGATCTTCTAAACTCCACCAGTAGATGAATACAAAGGAAAGATTTATGAAAGATGTTTAAACTAAGAAAAAGGAATCTGACATTTTGTGAAGAGATCAGGAGTTTCAGGGAAAGTGTTACAGAGAAAGGAATGGAAATATTACCACGGTTAGTCATTGGAGACATTTTCATGCATGATGAAGTGGGTGAAATAATATCACAGTGAAAAACAAGACAGCACTTTGTTCTTTTGATAAGGAACACAGATTTTTAATCATGTCAAGATAAACTTCTATGAATGAGCCTCATCAAGACTACTTGGACAAGGGGTCTGAGAAGAATAATGATGAAAACTTTGTTCATGTATTGTGATAAATGTGCCTGGATCAAGAAGATCAAGTTTCATGTTGAATACTTAAGTGCAATGTCAGTCTGGTCAGGATTGCAAGATACCTGCATGCAGGACAAGGCTGCTACAAAAAAGAAAAATATTTTACCTGTATTTCCTAAAACAATGAGCTCTTGCTTTTATGGATTCTTATTGAAGACACAGAAAGGAAATGGTGAATTAAAAATGTGTCTAAAGTAAGCAGAAAATATTTGGAGCAGAACAAAAATGGAAAGGACAGAAGAACTGGAAAAAAAATGTGTCGGTTCAGTTAGGCTGTTAAACACCCTACAAAGACATGAGAAAGATAGATAACTGAAGGAGTAGAGACTAGGAAGGAGGAGACAAATTTTGTTATTACAAAGAACATTGTTGCCTAAGGAAAGAAAGCAGAAGGAGAAAAGAATGAATGTAAGATACATAGAGTATTTGTGAAAGACGTTTGAATGGGAGGAGCAGTATGCCCAGAAGAGGTGTTAAAGGTATGACTTTGGTGAGTGTTAAATCAGAAGATCTAATAATTATATTGACAGTATAATGGCAAGATGAGAACATCTGAGTTCTGAGAAGACTGGATTAGAAACCAGCAGATACAGACAGGAAACCATTACTTGAACAGATAACAAAGCAGAGTAGCACAGAAAGACTGAATGTCTGAAAAAAATCTAGAGGAGGGAGATATTCAGTTAATATCTATAAATAATATCATAAAACAAGTAGATTTTGCTGTTAGATACTTATTTGCATTTATTAAAGAACTAACTTCATTTATTCTCAACTGTGTGTATCTTGGAAAGAATTTGTGCTGGCATTTCCAACAGGGTTTTCATACACTGTTCTCTAAATCACTAAAACAGCTTCTTACTTGCTACTACAATGCTAAATAACTAGAAAAAATATTTCCGTAGGAAGCATTTTCCAAGCCTCATCAAGTATTCTGTTCATAAGGAATAGACAGAATATTTTCTTTTCCATACCAGTCATATTTACCAGACAGCAGGTAAAACTCTGTAGAGGAATTAGTGTACTGTAATGTAATTTAAAGGGTTTCCATGAATAGGAAAACAATCTCTTCCCTGTAATACATTTGTTTACAATAACCTCATTTTGAAAAACTTGATTCATATGGCAAACACTACATTATAATAAGATGGCACTGTTTAAGAGATAAAAGCAGCTATGAGTTATTTTTAATAATGATATATAGTTTTTGCAAGATTAAGCATTTCCAGACAATGGATTTATTTTTTTTTCTTAACTTTCATATTGAGTAAAAGATACAAGTTTGAACAGTGGACTACATTCTGAGCTGACATTAATACAATTCAGGGAAAGAAATAAGTTTTTAACACCTTAGACAGTCTAGCAGGATCACTTAAAAAAAGCAAGGTGGGAAAAGTTTTTGATAACTAAAACGAAATTCTAGTGCTGGCAATCTTTCAAGTTTTTATTGACAGTAGAATTTGCTGTTTAAAGAAGTCTACCCGTACTAGTAGAAGTACTTTTAAATTCTTAATAATTCTTCTAAGAGTGCAAAACTCTCCTGTGTTATAGCTTGAACAACATAATCTGTTCTGGGATCAGGAAATATGAAAATAAGAGAGTAAAATGGTCTTTAATATTCCCATCTTGGGACAGCAAGAGGATTCTCATTCAATACTAAAAACCTTCTAAAAAGCCACCTTCTTTTGGATTAAAAGAAATACCTCATTCTGGTCTTGGAAGCTGCATGGTAATGATAAGAATGGGTGAAAGTTATAACTGTTCATATAAATACACTCAAACTTTGCACTAAGTTAGTCCTAACTTCTATGTCAAGCTTTATGAAGGGTACTGTGATAAGAAAATAAGAGAGTGACAGTAAATAGCAGACACTAAGACCTGTAAGTTTCTGACTGTCTTTGTCAGTGACTTTGCATTTTTAAATAATTATAACAGCTATAAATAAACATTAAACAATATGTCCCTAGCTTCTACAGAAGGAACTATCCCACCAGTGGATTAGATATACTTTACCATAAAAGCTTGAATTTCTAGGGACTGATCTTTGTACACTGTAATTGAGGGTCTGTTGTAGTCTACTTCTTTTGATTTGCTTGAATTTTACAAACTTGTTTTTTAGAAAGTTCTATGAGATTATCGTGGGCTCATTTTCTCTGATTAGTGCTAGATGAAAATTTTGGGATGCACAGCAGCAGAAATTGTTGCAATGACTGAGTCAAGATAAATCCCTCTGTTACAGAAACTGCCACAAATACAGTTTCTGAGATGTTTGCACTGCTTTTGCAGTGTTTTCCTAGTTTTACCTCTTCTATGACAGAAAAGGTATTAGGCTGAAATAAATTATTTTTAGGCCACATTAGGCAGTTAAACTTAATCCAAAGCATTACTTTAATGTGTACCAAAAGGCCTTTTGTTACCTTCTTGGCATCTGAGCTGTTGTAGTGCTAAATCCAGAAACTACAACAAATTAGATTACCTAAAACTTAAGAACTTGCAGTTTTAAGAACCCAGTCCATGAATGAATTATGCCCTGTGTAATGTTACTTATCACTGGAGTCAGAGACAGTCTCTGAGAGACGGTGTTTCTTCTCCTGGAAGGCGATAGCAGGAAATCAATGTATTTGTTAACAATAGTTTCCCAGAGACTGGTGTGCACCTAAATGCTGTGAAAGATGAAAGTGTGCAGTCAAGTGAGAAGACAAAGAATAAGAGAAAGGAGTGGACTTCTGAACAAACTAATGAATAAGAAAGATAAGTTCTTAAAATATGTGTAGCTAAAGTTGTTTCTAGAATAAAGGGCATATACGGGAATGATTGAGCCCAGTGGTATCATCTGCATTCAATTGTTCATTTATCTGAGTACATATCAAATGAAGATTACATTTCTGAATAAAATAAAAAAAAATATATAATTGCACTCATTGGAGCATAACCAGTGTTTTCAAGGTTCTCATAAGAAAGCCAGTGCTCTAAACATGCTGACAACCCTGACTGGAGAAGCTTATAATCTAAAGAAAAACAAAACAGAAAAATCTAAAACAAAATAAAACACTGTTATTAAAAGCAGCTAATATTTTTGTGGGTTTGCCTTTTTGCTTTTCTTTTTTGTTTGGTTTTGTTGTGTTTTTTTATTTGTTTGGTTGTTTTTTTGTTTTTTGGGATTTTTTTTGGCAACTTGGTTGAAATCCAGTTAGAAAGACCTTTGTATTGCCTGATAGCTGCATGGAACACATTGTGATTTCTTCATCAGTATATCCTTACTTCCAATCAAATTTCACTGAAGCACTGGAGAACAGAGTATCTCATTGTCTTTGAAGTAATAAACTAGTGAAAACAGGTGTATTCTTTTTTTTTTCTAAAATTAATGAAAAAAAATTTCTCAAATAGTCTGCTGTGACTCAGGCTTTTCTTGCTAAGAGGAACTTTTAACTTTGCTTTTTAATGATGTGCAAGTTTTCATAAGACATTCAACATAGATATTAGCAGTAAACGGAGAAAAAATAATTCAGTTTTCTACACACTTCTGTGTTGACCCAATGATTGGAAATAAATGAATAATTTACATAGAAAAAGGATGCAGAAACTATTCACCCATACAAAAATGTTATTGAAAATATATGAAACCATAACCATTCAATTTGAATCTACATGGTATGCTGCCCAGCCATTTCGTATCTCCATGTTTTTCTAAAGACAATTTATCTTTTCTTCACATTGCAGATGAAGTATATAAACATGTATTTTGCAGTTTAAAATACAGAGGCACTTAGAAATATCTCAGAAATATCTTCAACTGAAATGAATTTTCTCTCATGTTGTATTTTACCTCAGCATTTTGAAGCAAATGAAGGAAAACAGACACAGGATATTGAAGAATAAGATATGAATCTATTTTCTATGTAGTATGTAAAGTGCTTACAGGCAGTGCAGGGAGACCACTAAAAGAAAACATTAGCACAGATCTCATAATATTTTAAGTTATGCAGAGCTAAGGGATGATTAGTTTGAATAACTTTTCATTTTCTCATTTTTTAAGAAAAGTATTTTAGTAAAAGAGAATTAGCCTGGAATTAACTTGGAGCAAGAGGAATGTCATGAGAAGGGAAAGGGGTGTACGTTTTAAGGATGAATTCAGAATTTATATATTTCTATGTCAGGATCTGTAGGAAGACTGAAGCTGCCAAAGGCAGGGAACTGTGACTATAAATTGAATAAGAACAAAATCCATTAAGAGGTTATATGTGACAAAGTGGAAGGTAACATACAGGATTTAGGACAGAGAAAAGAGGAAAAATTGAGATGAGGAGCCAGAGAGGTTTGAAAGTGTGCAGTAAGCCTGGATAAAGAATGACCCAGCAGGGGAGGAGAAGAAGAGAAACCAAGCCAGCAGGTAGGATGTGGATAAGTGAAGACAGTCAAAGTGGGTCTAAAAGGTACAAAAATAACAAGAACTGGCTAAAAAGAAAAAAAAAAATAATTCTGAGATAGAACAACAAAAATAGCCTGGGTAAGTGTGACATACAGGACGAAAAAAATGAGACAGATATGAAGGAGCAGCATGGCTAAAGTTGAATATGGCATGAGTTGAATATGGTAAGGTTGAATATGCACAAAAAACATGATCTGGCTGAAAAATTTTGTTTCACAGACCCAGCTATGACCCAGATTTTACAGTGTGAATAGATTTCACAACTGTTCTTCTTTTAAAAAGTGTTTTCTGCTAAACTGTCTTAGACCTCTGGGTCACTTTCCTCTGGTAGTGTTGTGTCACAGGTCCAGACAGCCTTGCTGTGCTGAGTTACCATGGAGTGGCAAATAGAATACAATGTAAAATCTGTCCATATCCACAAACATGCCTACAAAGACTCTTTAAGACAATTTTATTTATCAAAGGCATAACTTGTATATAAAAGTTGTAGAAAATAATTAAAATTCTTTGAAAAAAACCTAAAGTCCTGGGAATTAAAAAGATTGGTCCTTTGATATAGAAAAACACACAGGCCAAACACACAGGTCCAATACATTAATCTTCATGTGTGAATATTTAGATACACTTCATTGTTGACCACCACTGCCACTGTCCAAATAGTCCTGTCTGTTGGAGGATACTTCCTCTTTGTTCATGAGCTGGCACAGAGGAAGCAGGAAAGGCAAATCCTTTAGTAATGACTAATAATTATTCTCATTTAGGAATAAATTTCAAAACCCAAATACAGAACAATAGACTCTGGTCTCTTCAAAGTTTCAAGGAGTCCCAGGGTTAAGTCCGTGGAGGAGGAGGACCCAAGAAAGCTGTTTAGTATCCAAAGTTCACCCTCAATTTCAAGGTACTTCCATCCAAAATAATATGAAGTCATGCAGTAGTGCCAGGAGGCCTGCATGGATGAACAAGGGTGTCCCAGCAAAGCTCAACAGAAGAAAGGAAGCACATAGAGGGTGGAAGAAAGGAGAGGTAGCCCGAGAGATATACAGGGGCACTGTCTGAGCATCTAGGGATGTGGTTAAGAAAGCTGAATTATACTGGAATTTAATCTGGCTAGAGATATCAAAAGACAAGAACAATTTCTCTAAGTACATAAATGACAAAAAGAATATCAGGAAAACGTTAGTCTGCTCCTGAATGAGGAGAGAGATCTGGGCATGGAAAATTAATGTCTTCTTGGCCTCAGAATCTTTGTTTTATAAAGCTGATTTTGATAATTTTCACTTTCTTTTATTTTTTTTTTCCATGGCATTTATAGTGGGACAACAAGGAGTGTGTATATAAAGCTGTCTCTGTATGCAGTCAGAGGCAGCTGAAAGCACTTTGTCACTTAAATAATAAACTCTGAGTTCTTCCTGGAAGAGTGGGCTGCCATCTCCCCACTGCATTCAAGACAGACCAGAAAGTGACTCTTGCTTTTCTCATCAAAGAACTTTCTTCTTGTCAACAGTGCAGTCTCCTCTGGTTGAATCAGTTAAAAGACTTTAGTTGTATTTAAGCTTCTCGGCTCCAAGTTGTAATACAAAGAGCTTTACACTGCCCTTTTCTAAAGAAAATGCTCTTTTCACCAACCTGTTCACTGTTCCAGAAAGGAATTCTGATGCTTTGCTGGTGAGAGCAATCATCTGAGATGACGGTCCTGCAATTCTGCCCTTTTTCTCTCCGACCAACCGAGAATTCATTATTAAATTATTAACTGGAAAAACAATATTGAATATCCTGCTTGATCTTTCCAATCTGGTTTAACATCCCATAGAAAGCATTACTGTTATTTTCAACCTTTTCCTGAAATACTGATGTGTTTCCAAAGAACTCACCTCAGTTAGCTTGTTGACACTTTTATCAGCAGCATCAAAATTTACATTTGAGCTGATCGTATTTACTTTCATTAGTTGCAGTACACAAGATATCCATGGAAACTTTTATATTGTGATGCATTTGACTTATTGAGACAGGTAAATTAAGTTTAGATGTTCTAAATAGATCTCTTTCATTGTCTATGAAAGTTGTACGGGTTTTTTTGACAATGAGATCTCTAGGTGGTAAGAGTCTAGAGAAGAACTATCTTATTTGTCTGGCTTGAAAGTGTAAGTCCTAAATGTCTGAGTTTCTGTGGTGGTTTTGTTTGCTTTAGTTTGGTTTTGGTTGCTTTTTAGATCTTAGAAGTTTGTTTACTTCTTTGTTTTGTTTTTTTTGTTTGTTTGTTTTGTTTTGTGTATGGACTTTTTTTTCCTTTAAGATCAATCACGTTGGAGAAAGTCTTATAAGAACGTTAGTGAGTAATCATGGAATTTTCACTTTTTCAAGCTACAAATAGACAAGCAGTCAGCAAGTAACATGTTGTATTGTTGTCACCTCGACTGTATTCTGTTGCTGTGGCTCAGAATGTTTGTGTTTAGCTACTGTCATAAGAAATATTCTTGTAATTGAATTAATCTTCATGAAACTTTCAAATTAGAACATCTGAAAGAAAAGTTGGATGCTGTTGTTCTTCGAAAAGTGTTGCCATGATAGCAGGAGGACATTTGTGGGCAGAGAAGGCTGTATTGTAACAAAAAAAATATTACACTTTACCAGAGGAACACTATTCTCTAGAGGTGAAAACAGCAGAGGTAGAATATTAGATATTAGCTCCATATTACTAAAATAGGATTTCCTGTGTTCGATAAAAATAGATTGCTTAATGGTTGAACAACACATTTTTAAAAATTAATTTTTAAATTTGATGGTTTTTTTTTTTTTAAGTATGGCAACTTTGTAAAAGATTTAGTTGTTGCAGTTCTTCGTACATGTCCTTTTGTGGATGACCAGCTTTGGTGGTCTGCAGTGAGCAAGCAAAAATGTATGGGAGAGATAGGTGGTAATTAAAAATATAATTTAATTAAAAATTCTTTTTATCCTATACATTTCTTCCCTTGAGAGAAGGACTGTTAACATAGAAAAAAGCTGCAAGATGGAAACTAGTGGAAGTTATTATTGAAGAGTGAACATAAATCATAAGCAACAAATTTAATTGCTTCAGTGTATCTAAGACACAAATAATTTATTTCAGTCCTGAAACTAAATTATTCTGAGAAGGAGCTGCTAAACTTCAGTAAGCACAATTTGCCTCCTCAAGGCATTCTTGCTCTACTTCACTTTTTCTGTGGGCATTTAATACACTTTTAATCCAACAAATAGTTATGTTACATTTATTTCAAATGCAGTTAATGATGCCAATGGTGTTGAAAATTAGTTATCTAAGTTAAAATACAATGTTATAGATACATTATAGGTACTCTCGGGGGCCAGGAGGAATATGCCATCAAGAGAAAGACATTAATGTTTCTTTATCCTTCTTCCTTGCTACCTTCATTTTTCTATACTCTACCAAATGGCTCCAGTAATTGTTTTAACATATCCAAATTATCCAACCAAATTGATACATCAGTAAAAAACAATGAGTATGCCTAACAGGAGTAGTCTCCAGGAAACCTGGATGAATTTCATAGAGTAAGATCCTATTTGAAATAGACTAAATTTAAATTATATATTCCTTTGTCCTTGTGCAAATAAACTTCAGTCATACTTTATTTTAGCTTTGCCCTTTAAAAGATCCCTCTTGAGCAAATATATACCTTCTTTCTATATTTTTTCATTTTTAATTACCTTCCATTTGGTAGTATCAGTAAAGGATGCCATTGAAAACTTTTATCAAGATTATATATGTTTACAGTAATCATATATAGTTGAATTAGTGGTATTTTTGTATGCTAACATAGCTCCCCAAACACAGATAATCCAAGAAATATGGATTTCTCATCACCAACTTGAAAACTGGACAGGAATAGTATACAACAATAATACAGGTTTCTTTTCTCCTCTTTGCTTCCTATAAGATAAGCAGAATGTAGTAAAGTAGATAACTAAGAAATCTCTAATATTTAAACCAGAAAATGTTCTCTTGTTTTTTTCAAGTATTAACACAAGATAATTGGAAGAAAAAGAAAGTAGCAGGACTTTAGAGAACATAACTTGAAAATCACACCTTTCTGCCTGAAGACTTATCAGGTATTTTGAAAATATGTTAGAAGCTCTGGATAATCAATATTTTTGATACCTGATATTATGATACATAAAATGGAAAATGCTGCATCAGAATATTTTTCGTTTAATCACATTGCTCCACAGAGCTTACTAATAAAAAGGCTTACTGTCGAATGCTCAGCTCTGTTTTATCATTTGATCCTGAAAATGTAAATTATGTAAGTACAGTCTAGTTGTGGTATACTTAACTGCTGCTGTAGCTTAAATGAACTGTAGTTTCTATTCCCTTACTCTTATTTTCCATTAATTATGGTGAATAGAGGTCCATCTTATACTCTACTTTTTGAAACACTTTGATGTTCTTCTCCTGCTTTTTCCCCAAAAAGAAAATACCAGAAGTAAGGATAAAATGCATTGCCTTCTAAGTCTCTTTCCTCAATAATATTGTGCCTTATGGGTTGAAAAAAATGCTGAGATTCTATATTACATTTATTTGTAAGGTGCATTCTGACATATAACTCGTTACAGGATAGGTAGAGAGCAATCATTGACTGTGAACCATTAACTAAAAAATAGGAGGTAGGAAGTAGAGTTCTGGTCACATTTTCTTGTCAATATTATCCCTTCTACAGAGTAAAAAAAATAAGCCAAAACCTGGTATTCTTACTTATTTTGAAGAGAAAAATTTAATAAAGAGCCACAATAACTAACAAAGCCTCGTGGCAATGATTCTGTTCTAGATCAACAAGCATATTTAGCCAATTTAGCCATATTTAGCCAGTGCCCATGAAATGATAGAGTTTAGGATCATGAAAGGAGGGAACATGGTGAAAAACAAGGACTACAGGAGACTGCTTTAAAGAATTCTATTTGAGATCATCGTGGAGATTAGAGGTGTCTGGGAAAGGTGGTTGATTTTCAAGTATCACCTCCAAGCTGAAGTACAGTCCCTCTCCCTGTGCAGGCAGGCAAGCAAAGATAATAAGAGGCTTGTGTATATAAACAAGTAACTCCTAACTAAGCTTGAGCATACAAAGGAAGAATAACACAGGTAAGAGCAAGGATGGGAGACCTAGGAGGAATACAAAGACACTGTTCAAGTTTGCAAGGACAGAGTTTGGAAAGATAATGCCCACCTGGAACTGAGTCTGGCAAGGGATATGAAGACTAAATGCTTCTATAGGTATATGAGGAAAAGGAAGACTAAGGACCAATTGCTGAATGGGCCAGGGGACCTGGTGACATAGGACATGGAGAAGTAGGTTGGGGTATTCAATAGCTTCTTGAGGTTTGTTTGTTTTTTTTTTTTTTTTACTGAAAATACTGGACTTCAGGCAACCCATGTCCCTGAGACCAGAGAGAAAGTCTGGAGAAAGGAAGATTCTACCAGGAGGTAGGACAGAGACACTTATCTGCCTAAATATAAAGAAAGATAAATTCATTTTTCTTATTCTCTAGATGGATTCTACCTAGAGGCTTTGATTTGAAACTCTTACTGTTATTATAGTTGCCATTGAGATTGCTTGAATTTGAATTAACTTAACACATCCTATTCCTACATACTCTTGATTTGTTTTGTCTTTCAGTTTTTTCAACCTTTAACTAACCAGTTTATATTTTTTCAATGTTTTATTCTTAAAATATTGAACAATAATATTTCCACATTAATGTTACGTATTTCCTAATTGCTTAGTTCTATGTGCTTATTATCTGTGCAATATTGAACAACAAATTTTTGGAAAAAAAGTAATTCATTACTACTTTTGTCAAAGTAAATGCTGAACTTAGCAGTCTCTTGAGAACAGGTGGAAGGACAGCTTTCAGCCAACTGACATTCATCCTCCAACAAATTTTGTACCAGTAGTTTAGTACAATAATTAATGCACTGTTATTACTTTCTGCCTGTATATAAATAACAACAGTGCACCTTCTATTCACACCTCATATATACTGGTGCTGCACAGACAAATGGCTGTTCTATTTTGTTTCTATCCTACCATTTTCTGATGCACTAAACACCAAATTTCCTGTTGATCATTAAGCATTTCAACATTAAGCATTACAATATAATTAGAAATCTGTTAGCAACCTATCTATTTTTTTGTCTTTTGTTCTGGGATTCATAACTTTTGCTGGTCAAATTTTCTCAATTCCAATTTTGGTTTATTTTGGGCTTTTTTGGAGAGGAGGTTTCACTAACAAAACCCCTTGCTTTTCATTTCAGTTCTTGTTCTCATAAAGTATATTTTTTTACCTTTGCCCTCCCAGATTTCAAGCTATCACTAGAAGCAGGCTGGCATTTCATATAGAGAACAATATTACCTAATATTTCCTTTAATATAAGATCCTGACTGTATCAGTTGACTCTGCATCCCATCCCATTCCCATCCCAAGGGGACTGGGCTGCCATAACTCTTGCCTTAGCTGTGGTGTGCACTGATTCAACTTCAGAAGATCTATCCTCTCTTATTTGACTATAAAGAGAGGTTAAGCTAACCCTATTCATTGTTTGGAGCTTGCAGTCCATGGTAGGCTGAAAAAACATCTGAAATTCTTTTTGTTCATTATTTATACCTCCTAGATAAAATGGGAGAAAAAAAATTGTGAATTCCTTAACTCTTTCAATATCTAAAACAATATTTCAGTGAACTTTAAAATAAATACAGACATTTTCAAATATGACAGTAACATCCAATCTAAAATCTGCTGTGTTGATATGAGAAAATAATAAAAGATGTACAGGAACAATTGCTACTTTGTGCCCTCAGATGCTCCAATCAAAATCCATGCTGTAAGTTTCAGATAGCCTGAAGTGCTCTTCAACATAACACAAAAGACAAGGATAGAAAATGCAGTTGGTCCAGGAAGTCTTAACCCTTTATGCTTATTGAAAAAAATGTGACTGCAAGTATCAGACAGATACAGAAAAGTTTCTTAGTTGAGTAGTGACCGGGAAAGGTCCCAAGTTTTAGAGTAAGAAAATGTTTTCTAAAAACGAAAAACATCTCAGTTCCAAAAGCTGTAAAGGATATTGTCCTGAATAAGTAGACAAAGATAATTACCTCAACACTTACCACTGACACTTTTATCCCAAGAGTACCTGTTTCCTTGTGAGTAAAGAATTTCCTGTCTTTTTCAGATAAAATGTTTCATGTTTTCAAGAGCTGTCTGCATAGCTCTGCTTGGCAAGGTCTTAAATATGTCACCTGTGTTCCTGCAGACTGAATAGCTTGGGGAAGACAGATTAAAGGTCAATATTTGTTATAACAGGCCAGTCTGGGAGGGAATGAATGACCATGATATAATTCTTCAAGTAGAATTCACTGTACCTACAAATGAGAGCCAGATACAGCCCAGATACAGAACTATTGGTGATTCACTTGATGTAGGAGAAAGTATGTTACAACACCAGTGTCAACACCTGTGATTTCTCCCCTTCTTTCTTGTGTTACATTGATGTATACTAAGGCATTATATATATTATATTATTTAGTTAAACTAAATGAAAGCAAGATAAGATTAATTGGACAATAGAATAAAAGTCATAATGCTGAAACTTTAGTTAACAGCTCCCAAAGCTACTTGAAAAATAGCAACAGAGATATGTGCAGTTCAGTGGTTTATCAAAAAAACCCCACTGATCTTATAGAAGTATTAAGGGAAAGAGGAATTATATTGATTATATTGAGAAAAAAATTAATAATTATTGTCTATTTTCAAAAAAAAATTTTCAATTGTCACATTAGGCCATTCATATACTTCTAAATCAAGAAGCAGACCTCACTGTAACTAATGTACTTATGCAAAAATCAAAACCAAACAAACCTAGCTATATGGGACTAGCACTGAATTTTTTAGCTATATATCAAAAAATTAGAACACAGTCAACTGGTCTTTTCATTTTCTATATAGAAGATAACCTTAAACTTTCTTGATTTTCCTTAGATTTCCCCCCTTTTTTTAGAATATCACAGGCATACAAATACTCACACTCATCTTCATTTATGTATCTTTGACAGCTATTCAGAGATTGTAATAAGCAAAAACTATTCATCACTAGATCTAACAGTATCTTATATTCAGTTTTGCATGTAGACACAGAATAGGAACCTTGGTATGTCACAAACATGCACTTCTGTATCTTGAACATTTAAATAGAAAAAAATGTCTGGACAGATGGAAAAAGAATTTTATATGTCTAACTAAATATTAAAACACAAAGCACTTCAATGCCTATATTTGAGTAGTTTTCTCTTCAATACAATGAAAACGAATGGAAGATGGATGATCCACCAACACCATTGGCTGTACCTTTTGCATCTTTATAATTTATTTATATAAAAAGGCTAATATTTAGGCTGACATCTTCACAGTATTCACATTTTTAAAACTGCACTTTGAATTAAATAAGATGAACATACAAAAAACTTAAAGAACTTTGACAAGTGTGCCTTTTTTGTCTTATTACTGTTCAGCACTGAGAAAGAAGTAGGAGTGACTCAACAACAGGTACCTTGTGTTTTTTCCAAGTGATTATTGAGTACTACCTAGGTAACACTATGAAATCCCCAAATGAACAGTGAACAATGCTCTGAAAACTAGGCCCACTTGGAAAAACTAATATTTAACAGTCCTTGAAAACATTTTTCTCCCACTTTTAAAATACGGTTGTGCACTTTTATGTAATGTTGTAGATTAGCACTTTTGAAAGAAAAAGCTTTTATGCTAAAAGGAATTGAACAAAGAGGCAGACAGAATCAACACTGTCTAAAAGTCAACAGGTGAAAGTTGGTATATTTTAATGTGGTTTTAAGTTCCAGTATGCAATTTAGATGTCTCATGATGGAGAAAAATGCAGTTTTGTTTGTAACTGGTTTCTTTAAAAGCAGATGTGGCTTGAGAGTTCTATATTAAATTACAAAATTTCTACATGCTGGGAACATATGCTTTCTCCATCCCTGACTCCTCTCTGCTGTGTTTTGATCCAGTTTTGAATCCTCTGGTGTGTTTGCCGTGAATCTATAGAATCATAGAATGGTTAGAGTTGGAAGGAACCCAACGGACTTAAAAGTCATCCATTTCCAACTCCACTGCATGGGCAGGGACACCTTCCACTAGATCAGGTTGCTCAAAGACTCATCCAACCTGGTCCTGAATGTTTCCAGGGATGAAGCTTCCACAGCTTCCCTGAACAACTTGTTCCAGTTTTGTTCCCTGAACAACTTGTTCACCACCCCAACACTAGAGAATTTCCTTCTCGTCTCTAACCTAAATCTCCCCTTTTCCCATTTGAAACCATTACCCCTTTCAAATGTTCAAATTTCAAATATTTTAATCCATGTCAGTAAAATCTTGTGGAAGTTACAGTGATTCTTATGATTAATCTACACTGGGAAACACACAGCTGTGTAAACATAAAATTACAAAGTGCAGTAATTAGCAAAAACATAATTATAAAATGTAATAAAACTCAGATTATGTAAAAAATAAATGCAAAGTTCCTTGAACTTTACAGTTCTCTTAACACAGTCACGCACATGACTTCTATTGGAAAAGACATGACTAAAACAGATTAATTACTTCCATTTTTTAATGAGGAGGTTACTTTGTGCTGTTTTGTTTTCCATTGACTCTCCAGTACAAAAGGAACTTTTAATATATCTCTTTTCCTGGGACTTCCTTACACTGCTGGAAAACATTGTTTTCCCTGTTTGTTTGAGTACTTAAGAGCTATGATTAGATTGTAAAAGAAATGTTTTCCCTTTTGATGTAAAAGCTAGAGAAAAAAACAAGAATATAAATATAAATATATTTAGAGAACCATTTCTCTTTAATGTTTGGATGGTAAAAATACAAGTCTGAGATAGATGATTTTTTGCATGGGTAGGCTTACTTCAAAATTATATATTCTAGGAGGACTTATTTCCAGATTATGTTTTTAGAGGGATAACATTTTTGGGAAGAATGAAAATTGTCTGAATTTACATCCTGGACTTTACTATCTCAGAACTAACACATTATGAATGGTAAGAATCTGATTGAGATCTTTTGTAGTTAACAATCTCTTAGGAGGGATTTAGACAGATTGCCTGGGAACTTATGTAGGGATGATATGAAGGGAATGGAAACTCATCTGATGCTCAGACTTGAAAAAGACTTAGAGTTATAATACAAGGGCAATAGGCAGTAAAAGGCTGAACAAGGAAAATGTTGGGTTATTGTCATATGGACCAGTGGCAAAACATGAGGCTGAAGTAATGAATGCCTTATTTGCCTAAGGCATGTTTATAAAGAGCCTCCTATTCTCCAACTTTTGGAGATGTAAAAAAATGTTCTAATTTATCAAATGGTGTTACAATGTTTTTTAGAAAAGCAAGTAAGAATAACACAGAAATAATCCATAGACTAGTTAAAAGGATGACAAAGTAAACAATACATATTGAACTTTTTGCTAAGTGTCCTGGTTTGAAAGTACCAGAATAAAAATTGCCTATGGCTGTCCTAACCTGACACTGCCTGGCAGCCCCCCAGATGCTACCAGCTTGTTGAAGTGCCAGTTATGATATGGGGGGATAGGAGCAGAGGACCTGTGCCTATGGTGAGGTGAGCATGAGTCATGATACCAAATTGGACCAGTCACATTACTCTTTCCCATGGTGCTCAGTAAAAAATTACTCCTAAAAGTGACCTCCCTAGGCCTTTTTGGCTTGTGTGCTGGGTGTATTGGGGTTTGTTATTGTTCATTCTGTTTCTATATCCTCCGTGTTCCTCAACACAGGTCACCTTCCCCTGACCCCCTAAGTAGGTCCTGTGCTGTTGCTCCATGACTTTTGTGGTCTCCTGCTAAACCTGGGCACCCTCATCTGCTACTGGGTTCAACTTGGGATTTTTCTGGTCAGGAAATAATTACCAGCGGAGGAGCATGGATTCCATATTTTCACATTTTTATTTATTTGTAAATCATCATCATTATAATAATTATTTCAGTAAGCCTATTCCATTTTCTTTTCCAACCTTAAAGTCTCTCTCCCTTAGTCTCCTTTTTATCTTCCCCTGGAAGGCAAACGGGGAATAACAGACAGCATCTGTCACCTGGTTGTTGGCTAAAATCATGACATCAGGTCTTCATAAAGGAGGACCATTACATGAAAGTTATCTAGATGTCCAGGAATTCATATTGTTCAGAAGAAAAGGGAAATAGTATCTCAATCTTTTTTGCATTATCATATTTTTGATCTAAACTTTTTTTCCTTTAGAAAAATTAAATTGAAATTATAATGTACCTCCACAGATAATACATGTTGTCAGAAACTGTCTCATTATTTTTAATATTTTCTAAAATATCCTGCTGCTAAAATCTCCTTAAAAGGAAAATAATCTATTGAGCTCTATGTCTCTAACAGTTTGATTTTATTTAGAAAATGGTTCATTGTAACTGAGAAATGTGATTTACATGTCTTGTCACTTCATAGTTTTATCTGTACCATTCAGTAGAAAGTCTGAGCTCTCTTTCCTATTAGTAATAAAATTCAGAGTAGCTTATTTGGCATAAAAAGTAATTTCCAATTACTTTCTCATTGAACAAAAGAGTCAGTGCCATTAGCAGAAACTCATTTGCAGACACTACTGCCTTCACTTCAGTAGGTATAAAGTAGCATCCATTCTGACTAGTTTTCTGGAAACAGATTTAGGCTTATGATTTATTGATTTATTTATTGTTCTTGCCAATAACTTCACTACAATTGCTCCTGCTTTCTTAATGTATATTCACATGTACTTTAAAAGATGTATTTTAGCATTCTGGGGTGAATTTATACCTGTGGACATTTATAAATAGATACTTTGCTTATCTTTTCTGGATATCAAGGGATTCCAGTGATAAAAATAGTATAAGTGAAATAGCTGTCAAGTTTTCCACTTCTATAATAAACTCCATTTATACTTGACATGAATATTTTTCTTTTCCTCGTAGTTTCCTGGCTAGAGTTCTGAGACTTTTCAATATCAATATGTTCATGTTCAATACTTAGTGTAGGTATTTTGGGGATAGTGGCATCCATATAAAAATAGTAAATAATACTGTTATTTCACACTGATCAGAGCCTTTTGTGACAGTCAGCTCTCAAGTTTTCTATCTGTATTGATTTTGTACATTTTCAGTACAGCAAGCTGCCAAGCACTAACTTGCAAACTTTCTTCATGGTTACAGTACTTCTTAGGGCTCTAATTAGTTTTTAATTAGTTTAATCATGAGGAATCCTTAATTTTGTTGATTTTTTTTATTATTATTACTTAAAGAGCAGCTCTGAATTATCATCTGATTTTCCTGTCAGTGATACAAAGTTTTATTTTCTTCAATTGATTATTGACCAGCAAATTGGTGCTGCTGATAGACACACTGTGGCATATTTTTGTAAGAGCAGGGCTATGACCTGAACAAATTTACTTTTTTTAATTGAGTGTTGTATCTGCTCAGATCTCGAGTCCTATTTGTTTCTAGATACGTGCAATTATCACGTAACTCACACCCTACTATCAGTCCCTACTATCTCACCCTACTTAACCCCTAGCAGCATGAAATACTAGAAAAGATATCAGAATGTGGATATGTGTCTTATAGCAGCTCTTGAAAAGAGCTCCAAACAGCAGCACCCAGAGGCTGTCTACTACCACGTAGCACTGCAGAGCTTGTTAAAAAGTGGTTGCTTTAGATGCAAGTAGGTTCACCCACATATAAATCATGCTTGCCTTTTGAGGTGGGTTGTTTGGGTTTTTTTGAGAAGACTTGTCCACCTTCAGTCTGCTGGAAAATATAAATGTTGGTAGTAACCCCCTGATAGAGCTGGGAAAGAATTTACTGTTCACAATAATTAATTAGTTTTGAAACTAAAACGTAGGACTAATCTGTAAACACTGTCAGGGTATCTGAAAAATATGAAGAATAGGGGCCTATTAATACTTCCTTCAGAAAACAACTGACATATCTTCAGCATAAATAATGAGAGCCTGTAAGTAATATGACACTGTTTTTCTCAGCTTAGTTTAAATCAGGCTGTACAAACACAGTGATGAGCAGACACTCTTAAAGATGGGACCAGAGTTAATAGAGCAGTTTTGGCTGGTAGGAAAACAAAAGTTCTAAAGAATCTGCATCTGAGTTCAATTAAAAACAAAAACAAAAAAAGAAGTTAACTGCAAAACAATAGTAAGGAATGTCAGTTAGACAAATGTTTTTAATTGGCTCACAACAGACTTATGTCCTGCCTTTTGTTAAAAAAATGACTCAGTTGAAGATATCTGAACAGAGACGCAAGAACTAAAATGGAACCATGACATTGAGAAATAAAGTTTTGGAAAAAAAGAAGGAAGTTTAAACTAATATCAACTAGTAAACAGTTAAAAAGTGGTCTGCTGTAATTTGCTACCAAAAATTAGGTATTCCATTCCTCAAACGAGAAAATGTAAAAATTTAAGAATTTAGAAAGGTGGTCATTATTTGCAGGACTTCTATTGAGTTTGTTGTGACATGTTTATTAGTAGAGGTCTTGCAATGAATTATATCATTATTTCCTGAAAATAATTTGCTAAAATTAAACCATCTGAAGCTATAATCTTAGCTTAAGTGCTTATTTACCTAAGCTTTTCCATTAAAATTACACTTTGTCTTGCTTTTTGAATATTTTTAAAATTCATTATTTTGTGTTACAGTTGGGCCTTAAGATAGTTACAGAACTTCACAAATACAGCTAGTGATTACAGTATAATTAATATATCATTAATTTACAATACCATATTTAGTTACATAAAATACAGTATGTATATATATATATAATATACCATATTAAATATATAATATATGGATGCAATTATTCTATTTTATATATAGCTATTCTGCATTAACTTCATTCAGGACAGCTCCGATGTTATTGGAACTAAACATAGTCCAACTAAACAACCAAAGATCTGGCACAAGACACAAAAGCACAGATGTTTCTACTGCTTCAAAACTCAACAATATGCAGGTTTTAGGCAGTATCTAAATTTTCATAGTTCAACTGGGCACCCTATGAAGTGCAAACACCTGCCACTCTCAGGAAACGTAAGCTATAACTTGCTGGTACAAGAGCTAGTGATTTTTTTAAGTATGTGTTTGTGTGCCATTCTTCATTTGAAGAAAATAAATTATATGTTTGTAGCAGGTGATCTTTTTCATTATTATTATTTTTATGTCAATTGACAAATCACACTTTTCAGCTTATATGTGGTATTTGTCCACTCTTCGTTTTGCTCCTTCCCTGTGTGCTCTCATCTGTGAAATATTTCCAGAATACACCTAAGTCTTTCAGTAGTAGTTTGAAATTAAAGAAGTACTCTATTTCCTATATTTTCTTTTTGTTCTTTTTCTTTCAACTCCTTTTCTTTTTATTTCTCTGACCCTAAGGCACTACTCCTGAAGATATCTACATATATATTATCAAACTTACACTTATTTTCAACATAAAACCTTATGGTTCAACTGCTCTATCCCTTCTTTCATCCCTCTAGTCTTCTCTTTTTCACCACCTGCCATCTTTTCTGCTATAACTTCTTTCAAAGTATTCAAAGTCTATTTTATTTGTGCTACAGCTGTGAGATAACTAAGATGTCTTAACAGGCCTGGTTCTCCATGTTATTCAGGTTTTACAACGAATGTCACAGGTCTTCTGTGTCTGTCATTCCAGCAGAGAGGTCACAGAAGAACCATCACTAAAACCAGTACATTCTCTTTATGGCTGTTTTCTTCTTTATTCCTATGAATATTGTTCTTTTCAAGAAAACATATTTTGGGGAAGGAGAACAGCAGCAATAACAACAGAAGCTAATCAGAGAATCACAGGCTGACAGGCTGTCACAACTCTTCTTTCAAAGAGAGAAGAAAGAATCTCTGCTGTTGAAATTAAGACCTTTCTTCACTGTTCTATTCTCTAAAATTTTTAGCTATTCTTATACACCATCCAAAGAAAAACAGACAGCATCTTTAAAGAAATATTTTCCTCAGCACAAGAAAAAAACAAAAAGTCTTGAGTTTTGTTTTACTGTTTAATATAGAAAAAGTAACATATTTTAATTTTAATTATTCCATGATGCTGACAATTCTGCAGGTGCTTCTTTGAAAATATATTTTCAAGATCACACTTATGATATCTATACACAAAACAGAGTTTTGCTAGTACAACAAAACTCAAAATCAGGTAGGAAATCCCAGTCAGCCATTGACAAAAATGGACTTGCTCATTAACTTACTAAAGGTGATGAAATCTCAGGCTAAACAAATTAAATCATTGCTTGTTTATGTCTCACAATAAACTCCATATGAAGTAAGTTCAGAACCTGTAACTCTGATTAATGTCTCTTAAAGTCAGACAGTGAAATATAAGTGTCAGAAGTAAAGTTTTCCATCATCATATAGTGTTTTGTAGTAAAACATGAAAAATATAATGTAGAAAACCTTATTTAAGGATAAGAGATGTGTTACACACTATGCTTCCTCAAGTATTTCAGCAGGAGCAAAGTACAACTTTCCAAATGGTATTTACTGTTTGGGAAAAGATACATTCAATATTTTCCTTACCTTACAGGGGATAGATCATGTTTTAAGCAAAGACAGTGTTCAGATTAAAGCATAATGAATTTTAGCATATCTCACTCTTTCTGTCTCACTTCAAGAAAGAAGTGTGAAAAGAACAGAAAAAAACATTCTCTTTCCTCTTTTCAACCTACTTCACTATGAGCAGATTAAAGCTGTGTTACATTAGTCATGGTAGTGGAATATAAGAATGAGTGGCATTGATACTAATGTGTAGCATTAGTCATGGGATCTAATCACTACCAAGTCTGCTATTTCCATTTACTCAGGATTCTACTTCAGTTCTATATAAGAATTGATTCTTCTGATTCTTCTTTCCTTCAGAAGATGATATCATAAAACTTGGTTCACCTTCTAGTGGAATGACATGGGATTCTTAGCCATCAGGTGCTTATGGGACTTTCCTTTGAAAAGAAAGGAGATAAAAAGTACAGAGGGACAGATGGTACAGATAGACTAGCTCTCTCATTATAAAAAGAATTAAATCTAAATTTTTCACCAGTGTGCAGACAATATAATTAACAATGGCTTCAAAGTCTACAGACTCCCAAGTAAAATGGATGAGGAAGATTGTATTTTTTTTCACACTAAATAGGTAATCGTGTAAATTTTTTGATGCTGTGTCTCACCTAAATTAAACACCTTACTGTAATAGAGAAGGAAATTAAGTTAAATCAATTTATACTGAAATTATCACTTAATTAAAGTAACTGAAGACAAGTGTACATCTCTAAAGACAAAAATAATTAAATAATCATGATCCATTCTAAATTAATTAAACACCTACTCTCACATGACATACAGCAAACTAAGAAAAATGCCAAATTGCCTAAATTCATTAGACTCAGGGTTGTTATTTTTTTTTCTTCATTTTTTTTTTGACATTTAGCCACTGGTGGAAGCTTCCTCTGCATCAGTAGCATCTCTATTATAAAAAGCAGTAAGCACATGCTTTTTTACAGATCATAAAATTTATGGGCAAATGAAGACATCTGGAGTGGGATTCCAGAATGTTGTTGTCACATGGAACAGGGCTTCCACAACCTCCAGGGGCCTTTAGTGTGCACCAGCCACTGGACTGTAAGGCTCTTCTATTTCTGTCAGGGTTTGGTCAATACAATCCCAGGAATCAAAACGCCAGGTCAAGTATTTATGAACTGAAAAAAAAGAGGAACTAGGTTCTATTTTCTGAAATCACTCTTGAATTCCTGGCTGCACAGTGACTGCACAATTTATTAATAGCAAGAATATTACAGCTATACCAGAGCCTGATTAAGATGGTGGTAATAAATACCAATTTTCTGTATATAATTCAAACTCATTTCCTTGTGTGTGGGTGTGGGGGGGTGTTTTTCTCTCTCTACTTGCACCTGTGCCTTTTTAAATTCAGTTTGCTGCCCTTGTGGTTAAAGTAAGTAACTTTCAGAAGAGGGATCCAAACTATCTGCAAAATGCAAGCTAAAAAATTAGAAGAAAAAAAATTGCAAAAGAAAACCTTAATCTTGTTTTTAGCAGTAAACAGAACTCAGTACACAGCATAATTCGAGAAATTTGCATTGCTTTTCACAGAAAAATGCTACTATTTTTGTGAAATATTACAAGACTCAAGAATGCAATCGAAGGCATTGATTTCAATAGGAAATAATATGAGACTTTTATTAGCAATCTTTCTGTTGACTACATGGAACTATAAATGCAGAAACTACAGAATCCAGCAGATGGGTACACTGTCGTGCTTAAAATCAAGTCACATTACATATTTCATCAACACTTCTCTATTTGTGCCTTTCTCAAAATGATAATTGCTCTAGAGAAGAAATCTCATGCTTCCCTTTGTCATTTAAACTTCTATGACCCTGTTCTATCCTTAGGCAAAAAGGATATAAAGAAAATTGGAGGAACATGAATTGAGTGTCAGAAGCAAATAATTCCATTGCAAGGTGAACAAGCCTGAACATGCAAAAGAGACAGTCTGTGTTGTCATATAATTAAAAAGAATATTCTTTCTAAATCCAGCTGCATTTCTCTATACTTTTAAAATCCAAATTCTATTTTTATCCCTAAAATTAATTTTTTATTTATTTAAGTTGCCGGCTGCATTTTGAGTTCAGTACTTTTTTTTTTTTTTTCAACTATAAGTAATCTTTGGTCTGAGAAAACAACAACTTTGAATGTCTGTGAGATGCTGAAATTGAACAGTCAGACATATTATGATAACCTGGAAGAGACAGAGTCTGATCACACAGAGCAAAGGGAACACAATTTTGCAACCCAGCAGGAGTGAAATTAATTCAATTCCTGACAGTCACCAGTCTTAAGAGTCCCATTGTCAGTGGATGTTTGCCATGAGTGCGCAGCCTTCATCCTTAAAGAAAATTTATGTGCTTTGGGAAGGAATGGGAAGATCTTGTCAGCCTTACTGATGACCTTTGAGCTCATCTCTTGACATCTTAACCAGACAGTGTGTATGGCAACATGAGCAGAACTGTCAGACAGAATTTATGCATAAAATGAAGACACAGACCATCTAAAAAATACACTTAAATTACTTGAGATGCTCACTGCATGGATTAGATCTGATTTTATTCTTTCGTTTTTCTTATTCTCTTTTTTGTTATTGTTATTTCATTTCACTGTTCTTTTTACACATTTTTTGGCATGTCTCTTGAGTGCACATCTAACTTTGAAATTGCTTTCCTGTTCTAGACTGAAAGTCCCCCAGCAGTTATTTTAAAACACTGCCTACTAAGGAACTGAATAGAAAAAAATGGGTCCACAAAATATTTTAAATCTTACAAGTCTTTACAAACCTTTGCATTTTTTACCGAATCACAATTTTTACAGACCTTTTACCTAATTGCTGATAACTTTTTAGTTCCACCTCATATGTATGTTTTTTCTTCTTTTCTTCCACTAAATGTCTCAATTTTCCCATTTTACAACACAGGTTTTGACAACTGTGCAATTATTTTGCTATATGTGGTCTACTGTCTTGTTACACACGCTTGATGAAATGTAAATGAAGGGTTGGCAATAGTCTGTATTTACAATGTAAACTTAACCTTTCCTGGGCAGTTTCAGAATAATTTCCCACAATATATGTGTGCTTTTTTCCACTAGATTTTCTTCTCCTTTATATTCACAGAGCACAAGAATGCTGACTTTTCCATCATGTTTCACAGAATCACAGAATCGTCACAGTTGGAAAAGACCACTAAGATCTCTGAATCCAATCATCAACCTAGAAAAAAAGACACACCATACCCACTGGAGCATGTCCTGAAGCGCCACATCACATATGTTTTTTGAATACTTCCAGCAATGATGACTCTACCACCTCCCTGGTCAACCCATTACAATGTCTGACTACTCTTTCAATAAAGAAATTGATTCTAACATCTAGTTTAAACCTTCCCTGGTGCAATTTAAGGACATTTCCTCTGGTCCTATCATTATTTATTTGAGAGAAGAGGCAAGCATCCACCTCCCTATAGCCTTCTTTCAGGTAGCTGTAGAGAGTGATAAGGTCTCCTTTCAGCCTCCTCTTCTCCAAACTAAACAGTCCCAATTCTCTCTGCCTCTTCTCACAGGGCTTGTTCTCTAAACCCTTCACCAGCTTGGTTGCCTTTCTCTGAACTTGCTCCAGCATCTCAATGTTTTTCCTGTAACAAGTGGCTCAGAACTGAAAACAGCACCTGAGGTGTGGCCACACCAGTGCTGAGTGGAGGGGCAGGATCACTTCCCTTCTCCCGCTGGCCACACCATTTCTTGATACAAGACAGGATGCTGTTAGCTTTCTTGGCCACCTAGGCACACCACTGGTTCATATTCAGCTAGCTGTTGACCATCAGTTTGTCATCCTTTTTTATCCCTGGTTGGGATATTTCTTGACAGTGCTTACCTATTTTTCCCAGCCTCACATTGCAAGTCTGTCTTGCTTTTGCTACAGGCATGGTATTGCACTTGGTCTCTTAGTAAATGCTATGTTTCATCTCCAGACTTTGCTGCATACACCTAAGGGCAGATGAAAGAAGAAATATCCCTCTTCAATCTCTTTCATATCATTCATATATGGGAAGCCTGTTAAGCAGCAGGTGTTGTGCATAAGCAAAGGAGAATCTTTAAGGGCATCTCTACACAGCCACCTGGAAACAGAAGAGGAGAGGACACACAACTAAAAATAAGCTTAAAGGACTGAGCTTGCTTCCCAAAAATTTTATTGAGATGATTTGTTACTGCTCAGTTTTTTCTCAGTGTGTTATACCATATTTCACTGTACTCATTTGAGATGTGATTTTTGCCACATTAGTTATGAGTGTTTATAAGTGTTAATTATAGGTGCTCAGAACATGAATATGAACAAACCAAAGCAACTGTGAGCTTTAAAGCTCTTATTATCAAAGAATTTTTTCTCATGTAAATAATTTTTGATCACTATATAATAGCTGGACAACTGTGTGATTTGTTAGCGAAATTTTATACGTTTATTCACTTACAACTGGTATATATCCACATGTGATATTTAGATACAAAGGCTAGGATTCATAACACCTAGGTTTGGTCTTCCAAAGAAGCTAAGAAAATAGTCTGAGCTACTCATCCAAGCTCTCTCTATCATGAATGGAGAGAAAAAAATGATGATTTATTACAAAGATGTTAGACATCTATCTCACCACAAAAATCAACTACTCTCGAAAAACTGCAATTTATTTCCACTAAAAGAAGTCTAAATAAAAGCTGTCATTTAAAGCATGCAGTTGAACTCCTGTTCAGCTTTTTCAATTCTCTTTCAGGTGACCCACTTCTTACCAAACAGAGCATCAGCCTATATAAAAATAATTGTTTGTGAATACTTCAGAAGATTTGTATCAGTGTTTTTACAGCTCTAACTTTAAACCTATCAGAGATTTCACACATCAAAGATCCTATAATTTGCTGAAAAACAAGTACTGTGGAAGAAGTGTTATAAGTAGATTCTGAACTGGAAAAAATATAATGGCTCAACCATTGTAGATACTCAGATTTGTTTTACTGTCCAAAATACAATGATTCTGAAAAAGGAATGCTTCTTTAAGCAGAAGAAGCACTTGATACAGCAGGAGTATGCTGATGGGGTTTTGGTTTGGATTTCTTTTTTTGGTTGTTCTTTTTGTTTCATTTGGGTTTTTTGGTTTCGATGTTGTTTGGTTTTATTTGCTTGATTGTGTTTCATTTTGTTGTTTTGTTTCATTTGTTTCTTTTCATAAGTTTAATGAGAACTACACCATAGCATTTTATGTTTTTACCTATTTAACAGATATTTCACAGTTACCTAGTCATGGGATAAATTCCAGAAATAACATGGAAAAATCAGAGCAGTAGATTCAGGAGTGATAAGAAGTTTCAAGAACATTCTTTGAACATGCAGTCAGTTTGTGCCAAACAATGTTTATTCTCATATTTTAAAGTAGATATGCAAGTAACATATAGTAATATTTAAATAGTGAACAAATTAATGTAGATTGGAATTGAAATTCAGTACATGCATGAGCATAATATATAACTATCAAAACCAATGTTCCCTAATTACCCAGGGGTCCAGAGTGGACTGTTTACTTAATTTAGTTTTAATCACGTTATTTTGTATTTTCTCAGCTGCATATGCAAATGACATATACAATGTCACCTCTAGCATAGATGTGGGTGAAAGAAAGATAACTATTAATTGATTTTTAGGTAGCATTGTTTCCCTGAAAGCAATAGGCTTTATTTACAATCCATACAAACAAAGAAAATTACACACTAATTCTCAGTCCTTCTGTTTTCACATACAGAGGGAAATAATAAAATACAAGTTGAATTATTTTTACTATGGTTAAACAGTTCTAAAATAAACTGAGAATCTGGAACTAGATTGAAGAAAAGATAGAGGGAAAATTAAAAAAATATATAAATAAGAAAAAAAATCTAAAATATTGCAAAAAATATTTTTCCAAAAATGTTAAAACTTGAACCAATAAGCAAAGATAAAAGTTTGTGCCAACATGTAACAGAAAAGAAAGAGTTATTCTTGTTGGTAATTACAGAAATAGCTATCTGAACACAGAAATGTAGTTTATGTATATAATAAATACATTTATCATAGAAACTTGGTGTTTTTCTTATAGAAACTTGGTGTTCTTCCTAAGGAGAACCTAGCTTTTTCATTTATTATAAGAAAAATCTAAACTTTTTTAATTTAAAAAAATGTTTCTATTGAATAGGCACAGGAAAGAGTTTGTATAAATCAAGACAACTCATTAGATCATGAGTTCTCTTGAAAAAAAAAAAGAGTTATGATGAAGGAGGAAATGATCAATTATATTTCTTATTGTTATGTAAATATAACTAAAATACAGCAGTAGAATGGAATGTAGAAATCCACATTCAGATCGTATTCTTATTTTGTATCACAGGCAAGTGTCAAATTAGAATAAAATTACATCATGGCTTTGATGCCAACCATGAATTATCTTCAGAATAATTGCTTCATTATGGCTCTATATTTATTTACTTTTTGCTGCAGAAAACCTGTTTTTGCAAGTAAAATAAAATTAATATTTTAATCCCTAATTATAAATTTTTATTAATGTATTTTATTGAAACATAGCCTCACAGAAGGTAGTAACAGAGCTAACTGAAGTAATGTAGAAAACCATGTAAGGAAACCTTTGATGAATAGCTTCAGATGAACCAAGCTTAATAATGTCTGTTTCCGCCATAGATGGAATTTAAGAGATAAGCAGTCAAACCCATCCTAAATTCATAAAATTATATCTAATGATTTTCATATACATTTAGCAGAAGAGAAATATTATTAAAAAGTTAAGATTTTTTCCAAAAGAAAATATGGACAACCTAGGCAGATTGAGTGTATTTCACTTAAAGAGTAGTTTAGTAAACTGCCCATTAGTTACCATCACTTTGAGAATATCTTCTGGACTGACCTTGAAATTTGATTTAAAACATATTAAAAATAAGAAAATTATATATATATATCATTGGTGATAGGGTCTTTGGGACCATAATAGACAGAAAATTATATAACCATAGTTTGAGTAGTCTGGAACTGCAAGAAATGGGACAGTGCAGCATAGATGCTATCTAGCTTGCAAAGATTTTATTTAAAATTTTTACAAAATCATAATCTGTGGAATGCATTCAGCAGCACTTAAAACACATCAGGAGACAAGACTAAAACAAGCTTAATTGTCATCAAGTGCTGAAATGATTGTGGTTTGAAAAGGAAAGAAGAGATTAATCTGAATTGTGCTTTCTACGAATATAAATGTGTAATTAGATATGTGTGTGCACATCTCTGTCAATGCGTCTACATAGACATCTCTGTGTCAAAGGGAGATGTACCAGGTCAAACACCACAAATTCAACTGTAAACTGACTGGTTCGTTGAGTCTTTATCTTGTCTAAAATAAAGGAGAGGCTTTAATTTGGAAAGCTTGCTTAGCTGCATGAGGTTTCCATTTTTTTTCTTGGGAAGATGATGGCTTTACTGCTAGGGAAAAAATATTAGAGGACTGTCAGATATCTCAGCTTCTTGACTTATTTCAAGACATAATATAATGAGTTTTTTGATGTGGCATCCAATTAAAACAGATTGTGTCACTCTAAATTTTTCTTTTTGCTTACTTACAAAAAAAAAAAAAAAAAAAATTTATTCCCTGTAATAAATGAATGCATTAAAAAGTACAGATATCAATATAACCACCATGTAAGAAGCTGGCTGAATTTATGCCCTCAGTCAAATTAAAATGTTTCATAATGTATAGAATGTTTCATGGAGACTGACAGCTCCACCTTGGAATGTAAATTAATTTCTTCCACTGTCCTGCCAAAGACATGGTATGGAAAATAGCTGATCATGTAATAAATGTGAATAATTTGGAAATATTCCAAATACCATAAGAAAATAAACAATTTGGTTAGCAGAGAGAAAAGTATTATAATCATATTTAAATCTTATGCAAGTGGATAGAAACAGAAAAATAGAGAGAAAGGCAAGAGAACAGGGATTCACTACATGCAAGAATTCCACATGAATCAAACTGGTTCTGTAATTTGTGCATTTTTATGATAAGCCCATTGCAGAAACATTGTTTCATTGACTTTTTTCATTTCAGATCGATGAGTAAAATGGTCCTGGAATTCTTTAAAAATGTGAATATACTGATAAAGTTTATCCTATATTGGAGCTTTAGAAAAAGCAAAAAGGAAGGTCCAGAACACTCGTGCTGTTGATATTTTGTGACAATAATATGCCTCATCTGTTTTTACAGCAATATCATATCTGTCAGTGGGCATGGTAGTTGCAATTTACCTTGCTTGATGTCCTCTTCTACGGAATCAAGACCTTGACAGCCTGAGATGGGCTCATGTGAAGCTCCTGAAATTTGACAAGGCCAGGGTACTGCATATGGAGTGGGGTAATCCCCAATATCCCCAGTCCAGACTGGGGGATGAATTAATCATATCAGTGATATGAAGAACTTGAAGATATTGGTAAAATTGGTCAAGAGCCAATAATGTGCACTTGTAGTCCAGAAGGCAAACTGCATCCTGGGCTACATTCAAAAGAAGGATGAGTAGCAGTCTGAGAGAGGTGATTCTCCCTCCTCTGCTCTGCTGTCATGAGATCCCACCTAGGATACCACATGCAGCTCAGGGGCCCTGAGTACAAGAAAGACATGAACCTGTTAACATGGGTCTAGAGGGGTGCCTCAAAAATTATCTGAGGGTCAGAATAGCTCTCCTATGAAGAAAGGCTGCAAGAATTGGTCTTTCAAGAACAGAGGGCTCCAGGGATGCCTTATTGAAGCCTTCAGGTACTTATAAAGAGCCTACAACACAGATAGAGACTTTTTACCAAGTCCTGTAGCGATAGGAGGTTTATAACTAGAAGATGTAGATTTACCTTACACATAAAAAGACATTCTTCACTATGAAGGTGATGAGACACTGGACCAGGTTGCCCAGAGTAGCTGTGGATGCCTCATTATTAAATGTGTTCAAGGTCAAGTTGGACATGGTTTCGAAAAACCTGATCTAGTGACAACTATCCCTGTCCTTGACTGGATTGGACTAGTTTGGACTAGACTGGATTGGACCTTCAGTCTTTGAAGGCTGCTTCCAATACAAACCATTCTATGAATTTGCTACTTTAGCTTTAGGATTTCTTGTGTCAGAGTAGACATTCTTGTTATTATTTTCTACATTTTTTTTAACCTAAAGCAGGAATATTGTATTAAACACTCTTGTAAGGTGTGTACAATACACCCTTATTAGAATTTTAGAATTGTTGCACCTATGTCATTAGAATAGTCTACATGACATCTTTTTTTTTAATTCAGACAGAATGCAAATATCTTCAAGCCAGATGATTTATGCATTTGTCTCTCTCTGCTTATATTCAATCCCCGGCTAAGCATCTTTTTCACCATGAAGGTGATATTTCCAACTCAAAACTCCTTTTAAATTATTTTAAAATTCTATTATTTAGTTTCTAATGTGTTACACTTAAAAATCAAGTGATGCTTTTTGTCTTCAGTCTAGTAGGTGTTTTCTGTCCTATTGCTCCCTTGCTGATAGCTGCAGCAAGCCTGGCAATTAATTGTAGAGCACATTTAATGAAAACAGTGATCAGGACTTGTAGACCTGATGGGGTAGCAGTACGAAACCTCATTCTGGGGATATGCAAGATCTGCTACTTTGAAAATATTTTTAAGACTTAAAAAAAATACTTTACATATATTAAATAAATATTTATGTTTATTTTTTTTAATTTTTGTTTCTGTAATTAACTGTACCGAGTCTGCATGGTAGCAGTTTATAGATTCACTCCTCTCTCAGACTGACTTTTTTTCTCTAGGGTTTCAAGAACAACAGAAAACTTTTTCTTGAAATATTTATTTTAACTTGATATCTGGATTAGGAAAACTGCAATTGGAGCCACAGAGCTATGCCTCTTTGTGCACCCTACAGACATGCTTCTCTGGCAATGGTTCAAGGCTGTAAAGTAAATGAGGTCACTTTTTTCATTCACTCTCATCTTTGCCTATTTAGTGCTGCAGAAATTAGAAACTCAATAATGAATGAGCCAGAGAATTGTGGGAACAGAAAAGCTGTCATGGCAACTTTGGAAATTCAAACAGGCATGAATCATATGAAAAAAATAAGAATAGAGGTACAAGTTCTCACACTGAACTTTCTGCTCATGGGCTGCCAATCTGACCTGTACAGGTTATTCACATCCAACTCACTCCAGCATTAGCAAACTGCTGCTTCTAAATGTTCATATTGACTCTCTCCAGTCAGTGTAATGCACTACATTATTGGTACACGTTACGATATTGCTCATTGCTCTACACAACACTGACTAGATTTCAGATGTTTGATGGCTGAATAGCTGCAGTACTCCAGGGATTAACAAGACTGAAAACTTTCTAGGTGCTGGAAAAAATGCATTCAGTTTGCCGCATTCAAGTTGTGTTTTATTGTACATAAAGTACATAGGGTAAGACTGTTCTGATTATATCTTAATGCATTTAATTTTCATGAATAATGATGAAAAACTCTTCCATAAAGCATATCAAGTAATGTGTCTCTTTAGAGCAGTGTGTTTGACAAGACATTTTTTTGTTCTTTTACTTTGGCATTAAGAACTGAATTGTGTGGTTTGCATGAGCAGAGAATTTCCATTAGTTTTGTGTTAGGATGTGTGTCTGTGTGTGTGTCTGTTGAGCATTTCAGACTTGTCGTTTATGTGGCCAGGAAGTGGTCCAGAACATCTTTCCAGCATCTACGAGGTTGTCAAAGTCAAAGCTCTCAATAGACTAAACATTTCACAGGGGGAATGAACAGATGTTGGCACTGTTCACCTTTTGGTAATGTGTTGTGATTTAAAAAGTATTTGTTTCATGTATCTGATTTGGCTTTTGAATGATTGGTCTAGTCCAGATGTGGAAAAAATAAATAAATTTAAAAATTAAATAAAATAAATCAGATTCCTGTCAGAAAACAATATTTTCCAGTTCTCAGGATGTTGGTGGTAAAAACACACCACCAATATAAAACGCTTAGGGGTCAAAGCATTTCCAAATGCAATCTGTCTCTCTGCTTTATTTATACGAGAGATTCAGTAATAGCTGATGGAAACAGCAGTGCAGGGTCATCATATCTTCCACGATCTTTGTGAAAGGCCTCTTCAAGTGAAAATTTTCTTTTCCACATATTGATTTTATTTTTGATGGGCTTACCCTGTTCTTAGAGTAAATACTTCTAATTATGTAAGCTTTTTCATATCTTCAAGATCACTAAGATACTTCCAACCTAAGCCATTCTATGATTCTATGATATGACTTCCCCATTCATGTCTTATGCAGGAGGAATCTTATGCTTCATATTGTACCAAATTATTTGAGTAAGCATTAATACAGGTGTAAGTACAGTTCATTTAAAACACTTTTAGAAAAAGAAGAAGCAAAATGGTTGTGATGCTAGCTAATTGGAAAAGTGCGTTCTACTTCTCATGCTGTTGCTTTTAGACCTGTTGTAAATATCTTGGAGGTCAGGAAAACTAATAGCAAGAGGTTAGCATGGGTTCTGACCAAATAACTCTCCTTTAAACTCCTGTCAATGTACAGTTTTGCCATATTAGTCAATGAATTAAGTAAAAAATACTAAAACTCTAATAGTTTGGACTTTCAAGTCAATTGGTACAATAGTAGACATTATTAATCATTACTTTGTCCTTTATGCATCACTGTTGCACTGGTCTCAATGTTAAGGTAAAACCATGTAATTTAAAATTCAGAGAAGCTTATTTATCAACACTGAATGCACCTGTGTACACCAAATGTTGAAGACAAGAATGAGAGCTTTAGCTGACCATCAGAGATCTATTACCAATTTGTAAATTGTTGTACAGCTCATTTTATACTGATAAATTAAGGCTATTACATAGCCTCAGCAAAGTTGAACAGATGATTATAGCTGATGTGCCAAGATAAGCATTTTTCTTATAAATAAGCAATTCCTTGTTTTTCAGAAGTAAAAGAAGATATTTCTGCACCATAATTTTTCACTTTTCTTTGTAAATAATAATTTAGAACACAATAGCCTTATTTCAAATTAAACTCCCTAAACAGATGAAAATCAACATCAACAGTATTGCTTTAGTGTAGAAATGTATTACTTGTCCCCACATTTTAAGACAAATCTGTATGGTAAACCCCTCTGTCATTCTAACATCAAATTTGCCTTAAATCTGAATTGCACTTTACTTTTCTCATCAGGACCAGGCTGAAGCAGGAGAATGGAAATAGTCTGAGGAATTTATGGCCATTTTGTAGCCTTTTAAAATAGCCTTTAATTTTAAAACCAAATGGGATTCACCCTAAAACATAAACATAGATATCTTTGATACCACACATAGCCATGATTTCACGTGAAAACATGACTCTTGGTCTCATATTTATACACCTTCTGACCCCTTCATATCTCACTCACCATGAAAATTCAGTTCAGACACCTGATTACAAACTAAATCTCGCCAAACTTATTTGCATACACCCCTTTCCTTTCCAGTTTCATAGCTGTAAATCTCAGCCGGTCTGTTACCATCTCATTAACATACTTCATTACAACACCCTTCTTTGCATAAAAATAATGGCAGGTGTAAACTCACGTTGTAAATCTGTACTCACAGAGTTCCCATAAAGTTTGTTCTTCTAGACACAATTAAACCATATTCCCTATTGTCACCGTTTGAACAGGAGGAACTAAAGAAGGAAGGCTTTTCAGACTCTGAGAGGGGTGTAATGCAAAGGGAAGGATCTATTCCCTCACATTTCCTGCCATACTCTATAATAAAGATCAGAAAGCCACCAGCTCCTCCATCTTTTTCCTCTCACCTCCTGCTGGCCATGCTACTGTTCATTCCTGCCAGCTCACTGCGTGCTATCCAGCTGTATATATTTATTTGTACATATTTGTATTCTTTCTTACCTTGCCCTTTATGTTGTTGCCTTTCCCTTGCGTTAGTAGTGTCTGTATCCAATGGTTTTCAGTTTCCAACTTAAGGTCTCCAGTCTTTATTCCCTCTTATCTTCCCTTTTCTTGGGGGGAGGAAGGGCGATAGAGAGGAATTGTCATTGGGTCTGTGGCCCGCCCAAACTGCAAAACTGTGCCAGAATAATTGGCGCCCAATGCAGGACTCAAATTTAAATTTTTCTTTTAATTAAAAATATTGTTAAGTTGGAAATTTAAAAATGGGTTTCAAATTGGCATGGGCAAAAGACTTGTTATATACTGCCTTTTTAAATGTACCTATCCATGCATGTTGTTTTGTATGGTCACATCTCCCAGCCATGATACTTTGCTGTGCTGTTAAAACAGTGGTTTCCCATTCTGTGGGAATGAGTTCAGTTAGGAATTTGATTGGAGAGTTTCGGAACTCTTCAGTGAATACATTCAGTATGCAAAATGATTCTGTTCCTTTCTCTGGCGAGTTTGACCCACCAGTTTGGAGATCTCGGTGATGGTTGCTGTTATGTGTTTTGATTATGGGGAAAAAATCATTGGTGTAAAAAAATGATGTAAAAAACATTGGTGAAAATTGAAAAATAACCCATAGAAATTATTTCTCTACTGTCTAGACCTCTTTAATATCATATTGGACTATATTTTTGTTGTACAGAAGGTAGACTCTTGATTTCTTAGTTGAGATATGGAGTCAATGATGAAAAAACTCCATTTGGTAGAAAAGCGTATCACAGTATTTATGGTACTTGAGAGAAAGAAACAGTAAATTTCTAATTCTTGGAACATTTCAGCTTCCCAAAAGCATTACTGCAATCTAGTCCTTCAAATAATCGAAATAATTGAAAAATCTATATTTCTGTAAGGTTTTACGGTACTGTTCTGTAAAACCTTAAGATTTAAGCAAGTAAATTAAAAGATACTATTCTAGATTTAACATTTTAATAGAACTCTATTCTACATTTAAACAAATGATTTCATAGTGGGCTGTTATAGTTTCAAGTCTTATTTTAACTTTTCCAAAAGAATAGGAGAATCTGTATTATACAGATAAAAAAAATCATGCTTTTAAGAGTTCACATGAAACACATAACGAAAGAAAAAAAATGGTTATTTTTTTTTTTTTCAAAATGCCTCTGGTCTTTAGTAGATTTACCTTTGAAAGTTGTCATAGAGAACATCTAAGCCAAATTTTGACGGTGTGTTTCTGCAGGACTATATTATTTCATCTTAATTTTAATTTCTTGCACTTTTCTTATAACCTTAAGGACAGGGAAACACTTAGAAAAATTCCTAAACTGGAAGATATCAAACTCAGATGTGATATGACTATCGGAGCCAATGGTTCTGTTCATGCTTATCCCAAAATAAAATACCTGTGTAACACATATTTGAAATATACAAATAATAACATTTCTTCATAAGCCCAATTGAAAGAACTGAGGTCTTTAAGAGACCAATGTTTACTGAAGATTAGCTGTTTCCACAGCTTTTTTGCTTCATATAAAGCCATATTTTATATTCTCAGATTATGTGTGAACAATGAAATAAGGTTACTTGATGTGACAGGTTTCCAAAAGCTGTTAAAAAGGACAGTGTTTTCTTTAATGCCCACTTTAGGACTCTTTTAGTTTAAGTATATCATAAATTACCCGATTAGTAAATTCAGATAAAAATATATTGAGACTAGAAGGCTTTGTGCAGGAAAAGTTAAATGATTCCACTTCCTTAAAAGACAAATTCATGTCTTGTTAAAGGACGGTAAAAGTAGAAAAATATCCCAGATGCTAGCTTGAAGAAAGAAAAAATATGTTAAAATCCTACCTTAAAGATTGTTTAGGAATTTTCCACATGGAGAAAGATAATTAAAATATGCTAAACTGTAATGTTTTCTCCTTATGAAAAAAGACGGGTTATGGCACTGAGCTAATGAAAGGATGATAAAAGGTAATTTTGAATGAAACCATGCATGAAAGAAGGGTGCTTGTGTTCTTCAGGAAGTGATGGAAAAAAATCTCAAAGACCTGAATAAGATATTTTGTATTTCATTTTCCTCCCATCCTTAATTTAACTGCACCCTTTACTTGCATCAACCAATAAAAGAGGTGGGCAACCTATACAACAGAAAACAAATTAGGCTTCTTAAATAGGATCAAGAGGAAGCAACTTTCCAGTTCACAACTTCATGTATATTCATTAAATATGTCAAAACTGGATGAAGCTGGTAACAGAGAGAGTATATATTTGAAGTAATTTTTCTTCAAAAGATTTTGATGGGGGTAGTAAAATGTTAAATGAAGATACTAATAGCATCTATTGATAATCTTCTGCTTTCCTTCTGTTTCCTTCCTTTTTCTTCTGCTTTCCTTCTGTTCTAGAAGACCATGAACTAATCTAATGAAAAATACAAAGAAGAAATTAGTATTCTACATTCTTCCTTGATATGTGTTTATTTACTCCCTCTTGCCCATTTTATGCTAAATTGGATAAATTAGTAGTATTCATCTAACTTTGTACAACTTTAAATCAGGGTTTGTTCTACTGAATGCTAAAGGTTGAAATCATCGTACCTGCTACAAGTGAGATACAACATAAATATTTTAGATAGTTTCCACTCCCACTCTGTGAAAAGTAGGTTTGTTTAATCAGTCTATTCTCTATTTTAGATACCGTCTACAGGATGAAATGGATCAGTCTATGGTCAGACTGACTGTTTTGACTGCATTTCCACTGATTCTATTGAGGACCCAGTCAGATACCTCGGATCCTGAGGGGAGGGGGGTAGGGATGGGGGAATTGTTGAGAAGGAGAGATGTATATTCACTGCTTCTTTTGTTTCTTTCTCATTTTTCATATTTAGGGATATAATTCTCAATGGTCAGCACATAAAAATACTTCTAACAAATTACTACTAGAAATTCTTCCTTTCACTCAAAAGCTATTTTTCCATGATCCTTAAAGTTCTAGAAATGGTATCCAACTCTTAGGTAGCAAGAGAAAATCAAGGAGTGACCTCCAGACTTCCTGTCAGGGTTATATTCTCCTTTACTATTTTCTTAGACATAGAGATTTAAAATCTAGGCTTGCAAAATCTGAAAACAGATATTTTATTGGAAAAGATAGACATTTTCTCTGATGTCTAGGGAAAAAATGCTATAATAAGTGTCATAAAATAGGGAGAGAACAGAAGTAAGTTCTAAAGTGATGACACATTTAGGCAAATGGCTTCATCTTTCTGAGTGCTTTTCTGTCTTAAAAGGAACCATCTCTATGTCAGATGAACTCAAATGCAAAGTAATTTCCAGGACAGAAAACTAAGATGTGTATGATTATAAAATAGAGCAATGATCAGTACTCTCCACTTAATATGCTTTTGATTGAACAGCAAAAGTCTGAAATTATTTTTATTTTAAATCTGGCAATTTTCTCTGTAGTATACTTGTTAAAGTTTTCAGTAATCTCTTGACATGTATAACTAGTATGGGTTTTGATTCAGGCTCCAATTATGAAAAGTGCAAATATTAGAAAATGCACTTGAAGTGCAGACATTCAATTATTATTGTAAACGAAATTTACAACATCCTCAGAAACTAATTTAGATATTATATTGTCTGTATTTGAGTTTCTTGTGATGACATCAAAGGGGAATACATTTGAAAATTAATATTCTTATAAGCTTACTCCTAGATTTCTACACGTGCCAAGGATTGAGATCATTAATATTTAAGTGAATAGGCATTTGTCAAGAAATAATAAATTTTAAAGGTGTAAAATTTAAGTGACAATAAGGAATTTATTCTACCTACATATTTCTGTTCTGTGTATGCTGAAATTTTGAAGGAACAATCCTTCTATTCAGTATTACCACGAGACAGCAAAGTATTCTGGAACTATTACCTTTCACCTTGTTTTTTAACAAAGGTACCAAATATTGATTCTTGGTACTCTATATTACATATGTGTTTAAGATTTAATTAAAATGTATTTTTGCTCATCACTGTAGTATGATGTAGTGTTTAGTAGCAGGAAACTTTTGACTAAAGTCTATGCATTTGAATTTTATTGTACTGCTTTACTCACTCTTTTTAATGATTAAAAAAAAAATAGCACTTTTGCCTTCACTTCTGTATCTGGAGCTACAGGGATTTCTTTTAGTTACCATATTCAACCATCACTGACTTTGAATTATCTTCTGCCTAGACACAGTATACACAGCAGATCATTAACAATTCATTGTAGAGTCAATTAGCATTGACATCTAATGGTGTTTCTGTGTAGTGATTGCATTTATTAGATCCTAGGGGGTACACGTCCAGTTGAAGTACATGTTTAATAGCTTCACTATAGGAAAAGTTATTTGTTGTCTTTATATTTTCTTTCCATTTTTTTCTTTTTTAAAATCCAAGTAAGAACACCTGGACATGAATTATTGCTTTACAATTTTTAGGCTCATCCCAGTGATGATAGGTTCCAAACACTGCAATTTTGATGCTTTCACAAAGCTGAAACTCTGAAGGCTAAAACTGACAGTGATCTACCATTTACTTACTGTTGACCGTAACCAATTTTGATTTGGGATATTACAGCAGCATTACCCATAACTGACCCTTTAAATTGTTCATACAGCCAGGGATATTCTCTTTTGACCTCTTAAAAACAGTTATTTCCCTGTCCAAAATCCTTCACTTCTGCAGAGCCAACACTGTTTTATAAACCATCTTTAATATAAACTGAATTTGATGTAGAGAAATAAGATAAACCAGGTGCCTAGAGTTGCCAAAGAGTGGGTGTGAGTCCACCTGTGCCTGGTTAAGGCAGGCCCTCTATTACCAGGGGGCCAATAAAGGTGGGACACACACCCACATAGAGAAAGCTCACTCTGGTGTGAGGCAATGGAGAGGCCAGCAGCTCGTTGAGCCTCAGGAGCAAGAAAGGCTCCTCCCGCTACATTTGGTGGAGAATGCTGGCAACATACAGACGTCTAAAGAAGCAGCAGTGTGAGGAACTGGCAACAGGAACATTCTCCCTGATTTGAAAAAGTGCCTGGGCTAACACTCTCCCTGAAAGGTATGACCAGCAAGCTCTTTGGATTGGAAACCCCTGAGCAGAGGGAAGCCAGGAGGATGGAATCCCATGAGGAAGGGTTAAAACCCATGTATGGAATCCCATGAGGAAGGGTTAAATCCCATAATCCCGTGAGGAACCAGAAACCCATGAGGAACCAGCAAGCTCTTTGGAAACCTCTGAGCAGAGGGAAGCCAAGATAAGGATTCTCTCTTTGGAAACCCCTGAGCAGAGGGAAGCCAAGAGAAGAGCAGATACAGCAGGAAGAAGAACAACTCAAGTTGGAAAGGCAGACACTTTGTGAAAAGTGCCTGGGCTGACATTGAACGGTTTGCCTAGGCTGCAGCAGTGTATGTTTGTGTCAGTCGAAGCTAGGGTTAAATCCCGTAAGCTATAAGTGTGAGCTATATGTTTGTATGTTTGTAAGCTAGGGTAAATCCGTAAACTATAAGTGTATGTTTGTGTAAAAAATGTGTATGTCTGTTTGTAAGCTAGGGTTAAATCCCGTAAGCTATAAGTGTATGTTTGTAAAGAAATGTATGTTTGTGTCAGTCGAAAAATCCTGTAATCAGTGTTGTGTAAAAATGTTTGTAAGCTAGGGCAAACCGGGAAAGCTTTGCTGTATAAAGGGTTAAATCCCGTAAGAAGAAGAAGAAAAAAAAAAAAAGGGGGGGTGGGGGAGGGAGGAAATGTAGAGAAATAAGATAAACCAGGTGCCTAGAGTTGCCAAAGAGTGGGTGTGAGTCCACCTGTGCCTGGTTAAGGCAGGCCCCCTATTACCAGGGGGCCAATAAAGGTGGGACACACACCCACAGAGAGAAAGCTCACTCTGGTGTGAGGCAATGGAGAGGCCAGCAGCTCGTCGAGCCTCAGGAGCAAGAAAGGCTCCTTCCGCTACAATTTGAAGTCTCTCCTGGTCTACTTTTAAGTCATGTGGAAAGTGCATTCTCAGGTACAGAGGACCTTATTGTCTTGATCTAGTATCTCTTCTGGGTGTCCAAGATTCCTCATAAGTGAAGAGGATGAGCATGGAGACATCTCTGTGCTTGCTTCCTGCTGTAATATGGAAGTAGAAAGATGGGGGCAGGAACCAGGAGTAGTTGTGGAACATGAGCATAAATGACATCCATAGTTATCTCCTATGTGGATCTATACCTCTTTGTTTATTTCTTTGAGAAATAAAGATTCTCAATTCATACAAGAATTAATTTTTATAATGTTTGCAGGGGATAAATACAAGTTTACAATTTTCTTCAGAAAAGGATTTTTCAGTCTAATTTTGTTTGGTAGGAACCCCTGAAACCTCATTACCCATATCTGAAGTTTTAGATGGTGACAATTGCCAGTGTTCTGTAAAATGTGCATTAGCCTAACACCTCCACTCAAATTCTAAATCTATTCTGCTAAGTATTGCACAATTGACTAAAAAAGTTATATTTCTATATCTCTTACAATAAAAAATCTTCATTGCAGACAAGCTTAAAAAAAAAAGACTAAGTGGCTTGGATGTCCTGAAGCGATTTATCATTCTTCCTCAACAAAGCTGCGATCCCATGGCCTAATCTGGGTTTGATTGAGCTAGACTTAATTTTCTTCCTAGAAGCCACATTATTTGAGGATTTGAGTTAGCAAAGCTCAGCACTTCAGCATAGGGTGTTGAAATCCTAAATCCTAGATGGATTTAGTTTTTAGTCACAATAAATATAAATGGTTAGATGTAAAACCTACATACTACCTTATTTTTCCATTCATCTTCCATTTCCATCTCTTCATTCAGATTAAGAAAGATTTCCCTTTCAAATAATTTTTATTGCTTCTGAACACTTTCTGTACTTTGGAGACATGATATCAGTTAACACTCTGGATGCTATAACAAAACAAATAATAAAATGGTTATTCCCAAACCAGTTATCATATACTTCTGTCTTACATTATTTCTGAACTTAGAAAAAATGCACAGTGAAAAAAAAATTACAGTGTTAATACAAAGATCTCTGTGGACAAGACTTTCAATCTATTAAGTCTTCTAGAGCGTGATAAAATGTATGGAAGCAAACATTTAAAAAATATTAATAAATCCATAGTACTTTTTATTTAGGCTCCTTTTTTCCTCTCCTGTCTCTAGGCTCTGTTTTAGTAAACAACTTTAAAATTCTGAGCATGAGAGCCAATCAAACTACAGCGATCTATATAGAAATCAAGAAAAATTAGATCTATTTACATAGTTTTATATGATAATATCACTCATATTTAAAATGAAAATTAATATCCCATATTGCTGGTGCGAAAGGTACAGGATAAATTTGACATATTGGATCTGTAACATAAAGTAAAAGAGACATTATGTAAGTTCAGCTGCACAGATATTCTGTCACTTGATAGGGTGATACAGTTTTATTTTCATTTAAAAATGAAGCTATGAACATTTTTCTAATCCTTTGCAGACTCTTAACCCATGCATGGAAGTAGATTTCTCTTATCTTTTTATAGGCCCAAGATGTATTCTAGAATTACAACCTGTAAAAATATATGGTCCATATAATCCTTCCTGTCTGTTTTACCTCCACAATGTCACAATCAAAGGCAGACAGACAGATAGAACCAGCTGGTTAAAGCATTTTCCAATACTTCTAAAGCACTGAAGTGACACCAAGCAGCATAACTACATGAACATACCCAGATCATCTTTCTCACTCTTAAATTGCGGATATTTATGTACTCATTCACTTTTACTATTAGATCATAGAATCATGGGATAGGTTGGGTTGGGTTTTTCCTAATGTCTAACTTAAACCTCTTCCAGTTTAAAGCCATTCCCCTTCATCTAGTCACTACATGCCCTTGTAAAGTCCCTCTAAAAAGTCCCTTGTAAAAAGTCCCTCTCCAGCTTTCTTTTAGGTCTCCTTCAGGTACTGGAAGGCTGCTATATGGTCTCCCCGGAGCCTTCTCTTTTCTAATCCCAACTCAACCCGTCCTCATAGAAGAGATGCTCTAGCTCTTTAATCACCTTCATGGCCCTCTGGATTTGCTCCAGCAGCTCCATGTCCTTCTTATGTTTGGAGCTCCAGAGCTGGATACAATAGTACCAGGTAGGATTTCACAAAAGCAAAGCAGAGAAATTATATAGCTTCCATACTCTGGACATTAGGAAAGAAAAATACTACTTTTAGAATGCACACTGAGGGGAAAAAAACAAACAAAAAATCCCCAACAACAACAACAACAAAAACCAACATAAAAAAGCAACAAAAAACCCCACACGTGAACAAAATAACCCTAGAACAAATCAAACCCAGAATTTCTCAATTAATAATTATCTTGAAAACATTAATTTTATGATTCACATTTTCTAATTTCGTCTTTTTACTTTCCACCTTCAGATGAAATAGTATACTTCAGAAAAATATTTATTTTTAATATCATATGATCATATGTATATAATAAAGAATAGAAAGTCAAGAGACTGAACATAGGAAGAGAGTTTTCAGTGCAGTCACAGAGTCTCCACCCATGAAAATATTCAAAAGTCATCTGTACATGTCCCAGGTCAGATTGCTCTAGTAGCCCTGCTTGAGAAGCATGGTAGTAGAAGATGACCTCCAAAGCTCCCTTCCAAACTCAGCAATTATGTGGTTCTATGATAGAAATTAAATACTAATGAGGCTCTTCTCATATGACAGAAAATAATGTTCTCCCTGCATGTGGTATTGATGTTTCCTTTCCTAGGGGAGGAGGGTGAGAGTGGGTTTCTTATTTTCAGTAAAATAACTGATTTCTAGCACTCATAACAAGTAACTTTGATCTAACTGGATAATCTTTACTCCAAGTAATTACATGGTAACCAGAAGAACAATGTTCATGTTTAAATGGCACATACTCCTCATAAAACTGTCCTTAATTACACAGAGTATTACAGAGAATACAAGTAATGTAGTGAAATTGTCCTATTTTCTCTGGAATCACTTCTCTAGCTGCAGACATTTAAAAAGAAAAGGAAATCTGTTTCTTTCTAGTGTCTTTAATACTTAAATTTCACATTCTTCAAAGCTAGGTTAAGGTCATTGTGATTGAGAAAATAAAATAAAGGTGGATAATATACATTGCCTTTTCATACTTGGCTTTTACCACAGAGAAACTCAGCATGTTCTTAATTTCTTATTCTGATTATCCCCAGAAGCTGTTAATTTTTCTCTCCCTTTTTTTTTTTTTTTTTTTTTTTTTTGGCACCAGGAGCAGATACATCTCTGAGGCTGACAAAAAGGCTTCTGTCTGCCCTTATATGTGTATAGACATACTGCTATACACACGTACTGATGAACTATTTAGAAGGTTTTCTCACTTTCACTGAAATAATTTTTGCTGCTGCTTTTATGATGGAATCTGAAAGAACTCAGCTGAGCTCAAAAAATTTTTGAGACATCTTGGTTACAGCATATGAGAATAAATTTACTTTCCAACAGAGAATAACATGATCTAAGCAAAATGTTTGAAGCTGTATTTGGACATCTTTAAAATTGCCATGATGACATTTAAACATGGAGAAGAATTAATCACAAAAGTGAAAGATGAAGACTCAGTAGCATCATTGATGGACTGACCGATCCAAAACAAGAAAACCAGTGCAGCAAAATCACATGAATTGTGTGATCAATCATTCAAATTGTTATAATATGGGATTATTCACTGGGGTGAGGCCGCAGCCCTCTAAGTGTCCTCCTCAAAGAACCCAAACAGCAAAGGGAAGTGATAGATTCTCCAGCTGTTTCTGTGTTTCAGTTTAAACGAATAAACTTCCCCAAAACAGGTTTGGACTCCCTACTTCACACAGGAAAATGTGTCTGACTGGTAAGGGTTATGTAACTGGAAGAAAATGCCTTTCTATGGAGTCCCAGAAGCATTGCACTGCTGGGCACACACATATGGTGAAGAGCCATTTGCACTAGTTAAGATAAATCATTTTGGCTACCTGTACTGTTCAATATAACAGAAACTGAATGGGATTAAAAAGCCAGCTAGATTTCCAATGTCCATAACAAATATTAATTAAGATCCCCAAATACAAGTGATCAGTTTTCTGTCAAGGAGTAGATGGAATTTATCACTGAAAATTGATGTGTATCACATTGTCTGATTTCTACAGTGATCAAATGCTTAAAAGGTATTATATGATTTCAGCTGCTAAACTGCAGAAACATCATTCAGTATAGACAAACTGTAGTCCCTTTTATTCATTATATATATGTGAACAACAACAGCCTTTACCAAATATCAGTGCTACTCATTAACTGCATAGGGAATACAAAGCAAGGTTTAATCTTAAAATATTTTCTGATTTTTTTTTTTACTTTTTTTTTATAGTCTCCATGGCATTTGGGGCTTTTCACAGATGAAGTATTTGACAGTTATTGCTTAGCAGCAATTCAATATTTAATAATGGTGAGAAGAGGATCAAAATGTTGAATTTTAGCAGCACTTATTAAGCAATTTAAGGACCGAGAAGGTTATTCAGTAGTATAAGTTATAATTAAAACAGTGATTAATTACAGCTTCAAGATTGCAATATTCACACTAACTTCCTACAAGGTATACTAGCTGAAAATGTATATGTACATATGTATAAATACAGAACATACAGACAGAAATATTTGGTGCCAGTGAAATCCTGAAGGCAAATAGGTAGAGAGATGAATAACAGAGGCTACCCTGGATTTAGAGCTTCCCCCTTGAGTTTGTGAGTATTTATAGGTTACTATTTATAGGTATGTCTCCGTTTTGGTCCAGCTTGGATGATGAAGTATTCTGGTACTTTCCACCAGTTGTGCAGGCCCAGACCTTGCTAGATTTTTGAGTTCTGGTGTCACCCTGATTTTAGCTGCAACCCAAAGACAGATTTACTAGGCTGTCAGGAAGTGATTTATTGTCATTACTGTTCCCAGGTGACAAGGGGAGCAGGAGACAGGTGCCTTGAGAGGGTGCCTTAATTCTCTGGTCTGCTGCTTATGATCAAGATGTAGATGTGCTAGGTTGTAAGAAAGTAACAGATTTTCATTAACATCCCTAATTGCTAGGGAAAGGAGGAGCCAGGTATATTATGGGGGTGCCTTAACAAGCTAGTACACTGCCTGTTGCAATCCATACCTGGTTGGTGTATGGCCCAGGGAGGGGTATTCTCATCAAGTACCAAGAGACTCAAGGGTGGGAGTGCAGCTGCACCACCACAGTACTGTGAAGACAGCTAAAAAACCTGTTGACTTGAATACATTAGATTAGCAGAATATATAGTATATCAGTTGGCATCTCAAAGTTTTACAAAACACTAATTTTTTTTTTCTTTGTACATTAAAGGAAAAGCTGAATTTATATTCTATTAATGTAGAATATAAATTTTTTGTTCTAGCCTGAAAAGTAATTTCACCCTTGACAAGGAGGAATAGAACAGTATCTGTTCTTTCTGAAAGAAAAGACAATACACTGAACTTCAATGGTGAGTTCAGAGCATTGAACTAGGAGAGACGTCGTAAAACTACACAGTACTGGAATATAAAATCCTTTTTCTGTTTCTCTTTTTTATTATTATTTATTTATTTTGACTTCTGTGTTAAATTACTTACTGTTTTATGTGTGGTATATTTTTATATTTCTGACTTACCTCTCATATTTTGACAAAAATATATTCAATTTATTCAACTTCAAAATATGTATTACTTCTATCTGCTACAAATACACTGGAGATTATCATGGCCTGGCAGCAATTGTTCTGTCAATACAAAGATAGCTCGTAAACAAAAATAAACATCCTTTGCTTGCTTAGGACAGTCAAAAATACATCTCCACACACCTTACAAAGTTGCCTCTTCTTCTTGTGCAAGCAATTGATGTTCTTTGGATTTAAAGCCACTAGATAGACTCTCAACCTAGGTGACATTATTCACATTCCTAAACTGCCTTACACAGTTTGCAGGAAGAAAATACACTTATACAGACTTTTCTATATCAATGAAGTGGAAGTAAAATCTAATAGTAGGGGACTGACATCTTCCTTTATTGTGGTGGAGGTGCTAACAACAAATCATCTGCAGAACATCTCAATCTCAAATTGCTGTTTACAAAGTTAATATTTTTATTATCATTTTTAAGAAACAATTTTAAAGCTATTAACCTGTCATTTGACAACATAACTTGAATATGCATTGCTGTAGAAGATTTTTTATGTATAAAACTCCTGTTAGTTTTATATTGCTCTTGATATTGCTCTTGATATTGCTGAGTGAAATCAGCATAATATTGAGGAAGAAATCTAAATCTGATGAAAGCTGCAAAGATGGGATTTGAAAGCATTGTTCATAGAGAAAAGAATACTGAATGTATAAGTCTTAAAGGATCCTCACAACAGCTAAAAATATTTTATACCTGCACTCTAAGAACAAATTAAAATTAAACCTACAGGTCCAAATGCTCAGACATTGGTAGCTTTTGTGGTTTTCTCTTCTGTTTTTTTCTTTTTCTTTTCTTCTATTGCAGAACTGTCAACTTCTCACTGCTGCCTACTCGCTCTAAAGTAGAGATTTTGTCATTGGGCAAATGAATATTGCCATTTGTGTTCCAGCTTTCTGGATTTAAAATAGACATAATTATCACTTTTCAAATAAAGATATATAGTTGAAGTTGCCAATAAAAAGATTCAGGTGAAGATACACTCTCCGAGTGTTGAATGTTAGGGCAATCACTGGTCTGTCTAAAGATGGCTTCCATAAAGAAACTGAAAATTGCTGTTTTCTCATTAGTATTTCCCTAATTTACTCAAAAACAAATTATTAAAAATCTGCTGATTTTAACCTGTCTTTGTGACAGCAGGTAGTTTTTATTTTGTTTTGTAATATACAGTGTCATTATCAAGAATTATTTCCACTGTTTAATGTTGAATAAACAATGTTACAAGCAAATCCTCAAGTGAAATCATTCTGTTCTATAGTATTTACTGTGAAAGTTGATACAAAATAATAAAAAAAGAAAAAACAAAAACAGTACAAGCAGTGGTACAAGAAGAAATGGTCTCAAGCTGCATCAGGGAAGGTTTAGATTTGATTTTCAGAAGAAACTTCTTCACCTTAAGCACTGGAATAGGCTGCTGAGGTTGGTGGTTGAATCACCATACCTGGAGGTGTTTAAAAGATGTATAGTTCTGGTGCCTAGGTATATGGTTTAGCACTGGACTTGGCAGAGTTAGGTTAATGGTTGGACTAGGTAGTCTCAAAGTTCTTTCTCAGTCAGAACAACTCTGTGATTCTGTGAAAAGTTTTATACACATACACACATATATATTCTTATATTTACACATATGTACATATACATCAATATACATAGTCATGGATAATACCATTTTTCTGGGCAAGGAGCCTCCAAATTTAACCTCATCTGAATTTCTACTAAGAAATTATTTTCTTCACTGAATGTTCCTTTTGATTAAATAAGGAAAAACAAAGAAAGCCACTTTGTAGACTAGTACCTACAATTTTGGTCATTATAATGAATCAAATAATATTTTCAAATCAAATTATATTTACTTTTTTCCAATAAAATGTTTACTGTTTCCAGTAGCCTTTGAATAGATTAATTTAATTAATAGTATGATAATATCTGCATATCTGAATATAAATAGGCATTCAAATACAAATAGTTATGTATAATTTAGAAGACACATGATCAAAATCAACTCTCTGTTTTCTCTGACATGTTATTTTGCACTTTCTTTATAAGAAATATATTGTTAATAACTGACCTATATCTTGCACTGAAAGACCGATCTAATGTAAACTGAGGAAAACCTGTTTGGAACAAAAAATGGAATTGAAACATTAACTTTCTGAAAGACATATTTTTTTTTTCCCAGGGAAACAGTACAAAAAAAAAAAAATGAGGTAAAAAGATTTTTTCCACAATATATGGCTGAAAAGAAGGAAGATACCTGATTCAAATGTATTTTAATATCCTCAATCCCCTAGTGAATTTCCTCAGCCATAAAGAATTGGATCAGATTCACTGATAGTGCAAAACAAAGGATCATGAAAGATTACTAAATAGTGATTAAACCATTTATAGAACACAAACTAATTTGAATTATCTGCCTGAAAACCTTAAGTACTTGCTGCAATTTTTTCAAAATTTTACTTCATTTACTACTGCAAACTATATATAATATAGTGAATTCTTTTAACATATCTCTCCAAATATACTACTTGATTCTTCTCTTTCTACATCTGATCTGTCTTGAAGGGTTAGAGGTAAGATGCAGGACCCACATATGTCAGAATAAAAATATTACCCAAAAACTAGCTATCTTATGTTGTAAAAATGGTACTGGTTTTGATCTTATTCTCAAGGGAGCTACACAGATCTCTCATGGAGAAAAAGTGGGAGCTCTCCAGAAGAAAAAAACTTAAGAAATAGATTTCTAAGTAGGAAATAAGATGAGCAGAAAATGAAATAAAATCTTTTTCATCCAGTGAAAAGAGGTAAGTGGGAAAATCAAGCTTTCAGCTCAATTACATTTTCTACTTTTTAGCACCATTTTAAATAGGGAGAGAGGTAATTAAACCACTAATATTTAGGTATCTATGCCCCAAAAGAGTCCTAACTATTTCTTTACACAAACCACCTAAATCTGGGGCAGACTGCATTGATCTCATATGTCCCTAATACCTAAGTTTTTATTGCCTGCCTAAGACTCCCCAGGATGGAAAGGTGGACACTCCAGAGCCAAAGCCTCAGATCTTCCATTCAGATGGTCATCTTCATTGCCTAATGGTAATCTTCAGGTTAATCCATTCTTGTAGTCTGACAGACAGACATAACTACACTTTATACCAAGATCCTGCTACTTTCTCTGTGTTTTATAATCACAGGGGAACATTTCAAAGCATTCCTTTTAGAGAGGAAAAAAGAAGTCTTTGTGGCAGAACCTGAAAGCAAAAGGATGCCTAGCTTTTTTGCTCAGTCATCAAAAAAGTTAATTTTCCAAGTCTTCTCTGAATGGTGACACAGACTCACAACAGGGGATGAAATAGGATATATCTACCCAAAGGTACTGCTGCCCAATAAAGGGGAAGTCTACCCAGGTTTGCAGGTCGCTCACTCAAGGCCAAATGCTATGATCATAACAGTGTGGTTTTTTTAAAAAAAAGGCACTTAACAAAGAAGACAGTCATATTTTGTTGGGAAACTGTCTGGAAGAAAACAGACATGTGAGCCATCCTGCCTATTTAGCTTTAGCTAGAGTAAGCTAAGGGCCTTGAGACCCAGTTGCAAGGTTACTGAAAGATGAGCTATGGGAAAAAGACAAGGGATCTGGGAGCAGAAAAGAACAGGATAATGATGTAGCCAGCAGAAGTTCTGTGAGAACAGGACTTGTGGCCAAGACATAGCCACCTGCAAGATATCATTATAAAAACAAGAGCTCTATATCAAGCGAGCGTGAATTGTTAATAGACAACTTCACTTTAACCATGTTGGTGACTACGTGTTGTTCTTAGGCCTCCTCGGATTTTCTGCAATATTTAGAAGTTTTGAAAAGAGATAAAAATTACAGAAAAAAGTATAACTTCTACAAACTAGACATCTAGAGCAGGTAAAGATTTCTCCTGTTAGCATTTCCTGGTTGCCCGGGAAGGCTCATGTGAAAGGCCAGCTCTGTATAGATCTTTTGCTGAGGGTGATGGCTCTCTTTGATGTCCTGTCTAGATTTCTATAGGCATAAAATCTGGATGTCTATTCAGGTTTCTAAGAAGTCATTTGGTACAGGACTTACGTGCAAATCACAATCAATTGAAAGTATGAAGAACCAGACAGTATTTCACTGTATTTACGTGTTAAAGGAGCCTGTCTAAACATGTTTCTTCTGAATTGAACTGTAGTAAGTGTCATTATCTGTGTTGTATGGGACAAATCACTTCAGCAGTCCAGCATTGTAAATAGTTGGTATCTTATTAAAAAAAATCCTGACTATTAACATTTTAATAAACTGAGGGCCACAGATTTTTAACAGTTTCTTGCTGTCTGAATTAGAACTTCCATGTACTTACACATTCCCACTCCTTTATATGCCACTATACTACTGATTTCAGATTGACTGGATGTCTGGGACAAATGGAAAGCCATATATTCTCCATTCGAAAAAAAAATAGTTAATGGATAGGTAGAGAAACAGACTTTTCAGCCTGAAGCAATATTGCCTGCTGTAAACCTAGCAGAAATAAAAGACGGCATGTGGTAAGAGTGGATCAGCATTGGAGCTGTTACACAGAGAGCTCTTTCATATAGTGCAGGTTCTTCTAAAAATTACTGATTGTGTATTGATTCTATTCTGTTGCAGGCAAAGCAGTCTTGATGAAAGAATTTTTGCTTAATTTATTACCAATTAAGGCAAACTTCTTTTTACTGATTTAGGTATTGAGAAAAAATAAAATGTGCATAATGAAACAAACCTTTAGTGAAGTACCTTTCCTTCTATCCCTGTTTCAAGCCAAACAACTCACCTACCCCCTTCCAAGTTTCAGTTCCCCTCAGGCAGATCCCTGCAACCCAAACCCTGCTGGTTGTACCTGACACATATTCCTAGAGAATCTTATTTCTGGAAATAGTTTTTCTTTTATTCTGAAAGCAAGACAATACTGAAAGGCTAATTTAAAGATCTGGGGGGGGCATCATTCCACTGTAACATATCCTGAAATAAATGTTCTTCTAACTGATTCTTGTGAGCTGGCCTGGGCTAGCTGTGAGGTGCCCACAGACTGCTCTATCATTCCCCTAACTCAACAGGATGGGGTGAGAAAATATGAATAAATGATCATGGACTGAGGGAAGAACAGCAAGATCACTTACTAATTACCATCATGGGCAAAGAAGACAATGCAGGAAGCATGACTTAATACATCACCAATTAAACACAATAGGAAAATGAGAAAGTAGAACAAATTTTAAATCAGCTTTCCCCAGGCCTCTCTTCTTCCCAAGCACAACTTCACTCTTGATGCCTCTAACTTCTCACCCAGAGTGATGCAGAGGGATGGACAATGGGTATCACAATCTGTCCATAACACTTTCTTTTTTTCTATTATGCAGCCATAATCTAAGAGGGGAAAATTCAGTATCCAAACATCTACTTTGTATTGTGGAAAATAACTGCAAAAGAAATAGAAGCAAGAATTGAGAAATTCTTTCTACCTCGAAAAAACTTTCTTAAAAAAAAAAAATAATTAGCAGGACAAGCTTTTCCTCTCCCACTCCCCCAAATATATCTGCCCACTTAATATTTTAAGGACTTTCTGTGAGTAATGGGTCACAGCTTTTATTAGGCATTCTGCCAATGTGTGAAGACATGTTTTCTGTCAGTCTCCCTCATCAGCTCTCCAGCCCCTTCAGAGGTTCAGCACTAACTTAGCCATCTGTTACCACTGGCTGAAAAATCCCAAAGGGGCTTATTTTCTAGTCTAATCACTATTTGAAAAAAAGGAAAACAAAATAACCAAACAATAAAAAACACCTCTCTCTTTCTTTTTCCTTTGCAAATGTTTTTGAGTTGTGTCTTTGGTTTTGCCAGTACTATAGGAGCTTTACTCTGTATTTTGTAGTGAGTCAAATAACCCGGTCACCCCTAGCTGAACATTGTAATGCTGATTTTCACAATAAAATGATGAATTGCATATGTTGGTTTATTTATTTAAAATGTTGTTTTCTTTGGATTTTTCAGTTAATATATAGTGAAAACATAGGAGAAAATGCAACCTAGTAATTTCTCTTTTAAGCAACAGTAAGGTTTGCTCCTTATTAATATTTTATGGGAGTTGGATCCAATATGCACCACAGAATCTTATTTTAAAGCCATTTTTAAATAGGTATTAAAATGACTGGGGATTTGTAAGCAGATTTGAATGGAAGTCAGCACTCAAGACTTTTATGTACAATTATATCCCATTTATATTTTAGTTAGAGACGGAAACTCTCTGTATTCACAGGAACTACAGCATGTGTAAAAACCTGCTATGCCTTTGATTTTAGAGACCTTTCCCTGGAAATGATACTTAAAATATAGATCTGTTCTGTATTCTTTGCATAGGCCCCTGTTGGGGCCCTGATTTGGATCAGACAAGAGCATGATCTTGCACAGTATGAACAGTCCCACAGGAAAGGGATAGAACTCAAAATTCCTAAATATTAGTTGAAAGACAGTCACATTTAACTTCTTTTGTGACATCAGTTTAATGATATATAAAAGGCAACAGTCTTATTTTTCATTTTTTCATGGGTGAAAAAAACATCAGCAGTAAATAGATTTTAGTGCTTTAAAAGAGATCTGTTTCTCAATAAGAGACAAAAATAGTAACCAGTTCTTTACCTAGGCCCTCTTATTTTTTTCATCACAAAATGTGGAAGAAAATGTAAGAGTAATGGATTTGAACTTTTAAAAAATTGTTAATAGAATAATGAATTTCCCCTACCAATTAAAATTTTACTGAGTAAAAATAAAAATCTGTTATCATAAAAAACCCTCATCTGATATTTTTGAACACGACTATAAACCTAAATTTAGCACTACTTTAGTCTTGAATTTTTAAAAAACAACATCTGTTTGTACATTTTAATGTTACAGTTTTGAAAAAAATGTGACTGTGGCTACGGAAACCTGCTTCCTCTATAATAAATACAAACACACCAGTGAATATTGTGGTCCATCAGTTCTTATTAGTAGATTCATAAGCCCTTAGGACGTTGTATTTAAAATGCAAAGATTTAGAAGCATAAAAAGTAGACATCTTAATAAATTACTGTCTAACCAGACTGGAAAAAATTATAAGTAGTTTTTTTTACTTTTTCCCTATTTATTTGATTTAACTCTCTACCCCTTGTATGTGTAATAAATAATAAAACACTTTGCATAAAACAAATTTAAATTAAAATAGAGTCCTCTAAACAGAAGCTTCTCCAGTCTTGGAATATCTACAGTATGTATTACAGACTATCTAAAATCACACTTGAAACCAGCTAAATTTGATCTCTTTTAAGACCAAATTGCCTGATCTCACTTTTTACTGTCACTACTAGAAACCTGCAATTTGAAGTACTCATGATGCATCTGAAAATGATTGTTATGGTATTACTGAAGAGATGGGAGAACCTTAGTGTAAGCAGTGCCACAATGCCCTTTGCAAAAACTGAATAGCTTCTGTGCCTGTCTGCAAGGAAGTCAGATTGCACAGGAAATATGATACCTATGTGTGGAACTTTCTTTCATTGAAATTCCTCAATTATTTTTTTGGAATACCCCAGTGAGGACTTAATGTAATGTAACATAATAGCTATTTCCAGTAAGAATTTTATGGAATGATAAGATTCTTTTCTTCATTAAAACCTTTCAAAGTATTGCTTTATATGGGAATATTTCATTTGGGTACTTCACAACACCAGAAGTCTGCAGGAAATTTCTAAATTTCCTAAATACCTAAATACCTAAATTTCTAAATACCATCTAATCAGAATGGTATTGTCTTCTGATCAGTACAGTGAAGGCAGTACAACTCGCAATTAATCTGAAAATGGTTCAGACTATGGCTGTCTTTGTTGTCAGTAGAAATTGAATTCAGTTCAGTGATATTAGAGTGATTCATATGAATTGGGAAAAATAGTTGGCGAAATTAAGAAAAAATTCTCCGAAATGAATAAGTGAGCATTATAAGATTTTTGTCTTTATATGAAAGCTGCAGATAGTAACTGCATAGTAACTGTATGGATAACAGTATGGATAACTGTATGGATAGTTACTATGGATACAAGATTCAATCTTAAACAACTATCATCATTGTAAAATGATTTTTGTACATTTTACCATCTTGAAATTCCATACTTGGGTAGTTTTCCACAGCTTCTTAATTTTTTTCACTGTCTCTATTTGCACAGGGACCACTTTTCATAATTTTGAATTAAAATGTTTCTTACAGATGCATGCACCTTATGTGAAAGCATTGATAGATAATACATGTAAAGAATGGGAATAAGCAGACTATTTTTATTGTTAAATACAACTTCAAGGTTCTTGTCACTTTACTAGGTTCCAAGCAATCAATTTCTTTTTTTCATAGGGCATTTCCTTAGTACCTTCATTTATCTTCTGCTCCCTGAAAGTTGTTCATACTCAGTTTGGCATACTTCCTCACATGGAATTATAAATAAGGTAAATAAAGATTATTTACTTTTCTTTTGGTTTCATTGCAATTATGAACCCACACTCTCAGCAACAATATTTAAATTTATCCTGCTAGCACAGCAATTTAAAAGTAATTAAACATTGTACATAACTAACTGACAAGCTATCTTTGATTAACACTTTTAAGCGGTGTTTTTATACTTACATATAGACAGTTCTGACTGTTAAAGACAGTGAAAGTTCAGAGTCAGGGCTGCTTTGATTTGGTGAAGCTCCATCACTCAGGGCTTGATTAAGAACAGTAAAACTTAATTATCTTGCAGGTCATACACATGAACTGAAAAAGACCTAGTTATTCCACATATTTAATTTCCTGTGTTTCTGGGTGCTTTACTTCCTGAAGAAATCCAGAGTATGTTGAGAGGTTACTTGAGATCATTTAAGGTGTCAGAAAAGAATCAGCAAAAGTAATCACATTACAAAGCAATCTGTTTAAAGAAAAAGGAATTATAAGGACTTACATTAATTAATTAATTAATTAAAGCATTAACTTTGAGATTCTTTTCCCATTTGTGTTGTACATATGAAAAGGGTATGGCTCTCATGTCAGAGGCATGAACCTTGCATGTTTCTGTTGTCAAATAATGAAGGGCATAGAAGCATAGCACTTCCACCAGGAAAAAAAAAAAATGCATTTGCTCCTTTTATATTGTTTATTAGCATAGTTTCTCTTCAATTACCTCCATTTCAGCCAAGGAAAAAGGAACCCACTATGTTGTTTTTTCTTGGAACGTCTGAATTCTCAGTGCCACAGTAGCCCAGGGAAAGATGGAAGCTGAGTCAAGACCAAAGCCAAAAAACCACCAACTCCTCTATTCAAGCTGTATGCATGCATTCTGAGTGGCTGGTTCACATCACAGATCAATCATATACATATTTCTGGTTACAGACAACTCACTAAATACAGCTCCTCAACACTGGAGGATCCAGTTTTCACTGGATCTGGAATAGAGGTTCAATCCTATTACAGGAGGGGCAGGATCTGACTCTTCAGGTTCTGTTTAGGCATTTCTAATTGTGTGATATGTTAAACTTAAATAGAAGAACTGTGAATGCCATAGATGACTTATTAGGTTTTCTTTTTTTCTTTTAACAGACTAACTGAATTTCTACTTATCAGTAGGTCAGCTTTGAAGGTTTATTGTGAATGGAAATAATCTAACTCTTTCCTGTACATCCAGCTGATCAGAAGAGCCCACCAAGTCTGAGTGGATATGTGCGGATGCAGTGTAAAGTAACTTGTTTTTTCACAGTAAATATGTACAGTCAATTCCAGATAAAGGCAGGGTATCTATCTAAAATATACTGTGTCAATATATAACATATGTAAAGTGGTTAGAGGATTCACCTACTTAAGTGTTTCATTTTCCCCTGCACAGAATATTTTTAAGCCATAAACCATTTTTTCCAGGGCAAGAAATATCAAGTAATATATACTATCACTGTCAAATTTCTGGGGGTTTTTTTCATACTTTTTACCCTAAAAAAAATTTTAAAAAATCATTATTTTTTATTTCTAAAACACACAAAATTCTTCTTTTTAATTTCTGGTTTTTTTATATAGTCTTGTAAATTTAGATCTTACACAACCCTTTCATCATCATTTTATTTTTGACTCATGTTGATCATCACAAAAAGGTCACTAAGCTGAGTATATTTAAATAGACTCCAGGAGATGAATTTTTGGGTTTGTTCAGAACTGTCAGCTTTCTGATATATTGCCATGCAAAATTATTTGTTAGGTTTACCTTTCACTCCCATGCCCCATTTGGGCTGGGTAGGTAGCCTGATTAATGCGAATCCAGCAGAAATCAGGAATACCTTCCATCTTTCCAAAAATATACATTGTAGTATGGCCTCTCTCTAAAAATAAGTTTTTGTCTCTCTATTCAGTCGCTGATTACTTTCACAGAAATATGCAAAAGTGTGTAACTCACTGTGGTTAAGCATACAAAGGTATTTTCCTTCTTTTTCTCTCTCTCCAGTTTCCATGGAAACACATCAAAACTAATAGAGGCCCAGAACAGTAATACAAAAGGTTCAATTTGTAGTCCAAAATGAAAGGCAAATTACAGTGTGTTAAAATCTGTCTTTAAGTACATGTTTAAAATGTAAAAGTTTAGGTAGAAAACTTTAATGTTCTATAGATTATATGTACAGACACAGCCCTTTTTAGGAGCCCTACAGACTTAAAGTAGAATGTAGGACTTTAAAAATAAATTTTTATAGTATAGGGAAGAATTTAAGAGAGATAAATTGCTCTATATCCAGTTCTGTGCCAAAGTAATCTCTATTTTCCAAGTGATGTAATTCATTCTACCCTGTGTGGGAGTTTATCTGGGAGTATTACAGTAGGTTGTTGGACAGAGAACACTGACAGTCAGATAAAACAGTTTGAAATATAAAAAAAAAGAAATAAAATGCTACCCCAATGCAAAACATATCTCATTAAAAGCCACAATTTTCAGATGGAAAACATGGGAAAAAATTGTATTTTGTGACCCTTAATCTGTGAATTTTACTTAAATGAACACAGCTCCAACGAAGTTCATATAGCTGGACATATTTGTGCCAGGCAAAAGGTCTACCTGTGAGTATAATCAATAGGTGAAAGGAAATTTAGGTATATTAAAAAGGCAAAATTTGACTGGCTTAGTAAGTATATATCAGCTTGACATATATAAAAGATAGCACTATTGCCAAAGATTGAATTCTCTCTTCCACCTCTCTTCATACTTTATAGCCTTCCACAGAGCTCTTTGCAGCTCGATGGAGAATTAAATAGAGACATTGATTTGTCTGGGGGGGGGGGTGTTTGTAAGTTCTTTTGAGGTGGTTGTCTTGTCTGTAAGTTAGGTCAAATGCTTATGCTGTCACAACAACAACAACAACAAAAACAAAATAAAAAAACAGGATAAGTCAAAAAGAATTTTAACTGGTTGATCTTGCTTAAATAGGGTTTGAATAATAATAAGGTTTAGGTATTTTAGTGATGAACATAAAGATAGAACATCATTGTAAGAAAGAAATTATTTTTAATGCAACAGAAATGCATAAGCCCTGTGGTTTGCATCATCTAATGAAACTAGAAAGCCATACACATTTCTTGATTCTTAAACATTTAACCTTTTTTACTTCAATTTTCAGAAGTCAGTGTTCTACCGAGACTGATAAGAACTACTTGTCTTGATAGTAAACTCAAGTACAAAAGTTTATCTACCCAAAGTGTTGTCAAGGCTGAGTTTATTCACTGCTCTGTGTCTAACTTGCAATATTGAACAGGGGAGTTGTATTTTTTTGTTTATCACCAGCTGTTGTAAGCAAGAAGGTTTTAGTGACTGAATGAAAGAGTTTGCTGAAATAAGCATTTAAAAGAATATTTAGTATCTTTAATTGTAAAAACTGTCTACTGTGTCATGAAGCAGATCAAAATTTGATTGAGTCCACTGATTTAGGAGAACAAACAAATTGGACATTCTTTCCCAATTAATGAGCATCTATTTAACCCAAACTGCCCCTGAGGATCATGAAGCCCATTTTATCATTGATCCCTAAGAATTAGCCTGCTTTAACTTAACCTTTTCCCCACATTATTCTCATGGAGAAACTGGCTGCCCATGGATTGGATGGGCATACCCTTCCCTGGCTAAAAGCATGGCTGAATGGCTGTGCCCAAAGAGTTGTGAACGGATTTAAATCCAGCTGGCAGCCCATCAACAACTGCTGTTCCCCCTGGGCTCAGTATTGTGGCCAGTTCTCTTTAATATCTTTACCAGTGAACTGGATGAAGGTATTGAATGTAAGTTTGCTGCTGACACAAAGTTAGGTGGAAGTGTTGAACTGCCTGAGGGTAGGAAGCTTCTACAGAGGGATCTAGAGAAGTTGGATTAATGGATTGAGGAAAATTGCAATGGGCCTCAGATTCAACGAGGCTCAATTCCACATTCTGCACTTGGATCACAAAAACCCAATGTAATACTCCAGGCCTGAGGGAGAGTTGATGGAAATCTCCCCAGAGGAAAAGGACCTGGAGGTGTTGGTCAACAGCCTGTTGAGTACGAGCCAGCAGTATTAAGGTGACCAAGAAGGCCAACAGCATCCTGGCTTATATCAGGAGGTAGTGTGGCCATCAGGAGACGGGAAGTGGTTGTCCTCCTGACAATCCTCCTGGTGAGGCTGCACCTTGAAAATTGTGCTCAGTTTTGGACCCTGCACTACAAAAAATATTCTGGAGCAAGTCCAGAGAAGGGCAACAAATCTAGTGAAGAGTCTAAAGCACAAGTCTTACAATAAGTGATGGAAATGTGGTTGTTTAGCTTGGAGAAAAGGGGGCTGAGGGGAGAAGTAAACTGTCTCTACAACTACGTGAAAGGAGGTGGTATTGAGGTTGGTGTTGGTCTCTTTTCCCAAGTAACAAACAATAGAACTAGAGAAAATGGTCTCAGATTGCACCCGGGGAGGTTTTGCTAGGATACCAGGAAAAATTGCTCCACCTAAAGGGTTTTCAGACATTGAAATAGGCTGCCCAGAGAAGTGGTGGAGTCACTATCCCTAGAAGTATATAAAAGATGTGTAAATGTGCTCAGGGACATAGTTTAGTGGTAGACTTGGTAGTGTTAGATTCATGGCTGAAACTGATGAACTTAAGGGTGCTTTCCAAGAAAAATGGTTCTATGATTCTGTGATTCTTTATAAACTGCAGAAAGAAACCCAAACAAACAACCCTTCTGTCTGTTCAATTTCAACTTGTATATAGAAAGCAGACAGTGTAGAGGAAAAGATGAAATAAACTATTCATAAAATCCAATGCAGATTTTTCAATATGCAGGTTTACTTAACTTGTATTGATGCTTAACATCCTGTGATCATGGATGGAATAGAATAAATTTTCTTCCAGGGAAGAAAATTCCTGCCATATTTTTAAGGACTCCAATGTGCCTTATCCAACGTCCCTTTTCACTTCATTAATAAACACACTTCATGCATGCCAGTTAGAAAATGAAGACAAACCAACACAAAATAAAAAAACCCTCCTCAAAAGCCACAAGAAAACCACTCCAAAAAACAAAACAAAAAACCTCACAACAAACAAACAAAAAACCCACCAAAACAAAAGAACCTAGAGTGAAGCTCTTTGCCTGACTTATACTGATTTTACTTTTTCACTGGAGGAAAGCTCCACCACTAAAGTCTGAACATATCCTGCACATCTAATATGCTGTTCAAGGAGGCTGTCTAGCTATCATACTTGTGTAATAACCCATATCCATCAACAACAGTTAGGATTTTGTGAATTTAAGGAGCTAATCTCCAGTCCTGACTCAGCCAATAATGAGACATTTTGACACAGTGTAGTTTGTTATTCCCTAACACAGAGGACAACTTTTTTTTCTTCCCTTGTAATGAATCTGTTCTTGACACATTTAACTTTCTGACATCAGCTGCAAAATTATTAGTCAAAATATGCATAACAAATCCACAAGTTATAGGTTTGGCAAATAAATAGAGGAGTACAGCAGTGACACAGCTTTCAGTATTAGCCTCTAACCAGAATGTGAAAGTAACAGTGAAAAATGTAAGCATCACAAATATGCTTTGCAATGCTTGTCACTGTCATTTTAGGAAACTGCAAAGAATATCACAGAATCACAGAATATCAGAATCATCACAGTTGGAAAAGACCCCTAGGTCTATGTTAGCAGCCCAGGGAAGAAATTGTTATAACAATCAAATAAAGGGAGATTGATTAAAGGAGGATAATAAAAAGGGGAAATAAGAATTGTGAGAGTACTGAATAACACAAGTAATAGAAAGAAACATGCACCAAAAACTATAGACAACAAGAATTATTACCCTGGATATTGGAGAAGGGAGTACATATTATTAGTTATTTTTCTTCAGTTATAGTGAGAGATATAGAATTAAAATGTTTAAAAGACACACTAACAGGACATTTAAGAAGACTGCATTGACTGGGAAATCAGTGTCCACTCATCCCAACGGGATAGCCTGCACTCAATAAGGAAAACTACTTGAACAATCTCTTATCACACTATTGTACCAGTTGACCATATCTAATGCAAATAATGTGGCAGTTTGCAGTACTATGGGCCAGACCTACTGCATAGGCACCTAAGTGAAGTTATGTCTACTCTTGAGCTGCAGCTAGAAAAATTCTTTAATTTATCTATCTGCTCTTGTTCGGCTTCTGTTTGGCCCAGGTAGAGCCAAACTGGCCTCCACGTTTTTCAACACAAGAGAGCAGCTGGCACCACAGGTATCAACTTGGCCTTCCATTGATACTTTCAAGTTTGTTACCAGTTCAGAGTTTGCTATATCCTTGCTTTCCCATAGGAAGTCTCCAACGTCAGGCTAAGAGAAGGGAAGATGAGAGATAAAGAACAATTCTATATCAAAGGGAAACTGAGGCAGGCCCACTGAATTGGAGCATCCTGTTAAAGTAAGAAAAATTAAGGTAGTTTGCAGTAAGATCTTGAGAAGCTAAAGAACTGCATGACATAGGCTGGATGCATTGTTTTGTTGGGGCACCCAAATAATAATCAGTGGTGTAAATACATCAGTAGTTATAAGTGCTTTTTATAAGCATGACAATTTATTTTCTTTTGAGCATATAACTCTGATACTCTGGATTCTTTCCTTTATAACACTTATTTAAAGCAAGCAAATGTAATATCTAATTATGTGAAAATATTAATTGCGTGTTCTTATTTTTAGGGGAAAAAACATGAAGAACTTAAAAAAAAATATTGGTAACTAGTAAGTCTCATTTGTTAAACAGATATCTATGTATTTGGGTTTCATTTGTGCTTTTTCTTTATGTTTTTTTGTTTGGTTGGTTTTTGTTTGTTTTGGTTGTTTTTGGTTTTTTTTTTTCTTTCTTTGTGGCTGGCTTGGTTGGTTTTGTGTGTTTGTGCATTCACATTTAAAAACTACTGTATGATTTGGTTTTGCATGTGTAGGCCATTAAATAACAAAGTGATACCCTGTGACTCTTTGCAAGCAAGCAGAGTGGTTTTCTAGCTTTCTAAAATAAAAAAAAAATTGCTCCTTGATTTTGTTTTTATATATGTGTGTGTATATGTGTAACAAAATTGTTAACATTTCTGTTCTTCACATCTGTTATGACTGATATTTATAAGGAAGAAAGCTCTATTTTGTCAAGGGTTCCTGCAGCTTATGTCTCACCTGAAAGCATAATCTTTTTTTTTTTTTTCTGACCTGATTATAATTTCTATAGCAACCAATTGTAATGTCAAAATGGAGCATTTTGCTTTCAAGTAGGGAACAAACAGAAGGATGTGATTAATTCTTAAAGTGCAAGGCTGTTCTGAAAACTGTCTATAAAAATACTGTTGTCACATCCAATAAGTTCTGCCCTCTCCCCATAATTTCTCAATCAAATACATTCAGTTTACAATTGAAATGGCTTTTCTGACTATGAGCTCTTTGAATTAGGACTGGGATTTGGAAGCTTATTTGCCTTCCATCTGACTCATGGATCACCAATAGTAAAGATTTTTGCCTTCAGATTCACTTGTGCAACTCCATTACTTTCAGTCAGGTTGCATAAATATAAAGGAAGGCTAAACACCAAAAGTAGTGCAACTGAAACTTAAACTTTTAGTTAACATTTGTATTGATTTTGTCCAGGCCAGAAAATAGTGCAGTGCACTCATCTGGATCAATACTGTTACTGTCTAATTAAAATTAATTTCTGCTGATAAGTTCTCCCTGTTGAGATGTTGATTATAAAGAAATAACGGGTTTTCAAATAGTTAATTTTGAGACTAAAGATTAAGCTCTTCTTGATATATGCTTTGTTTTTTGTCTTTTCCTGCTTGTTTTTTCCCCTTTTTCAAATAAAAGTTCCTACTCTCATCTTTGTGTTGCCTGTCCAGCTGAATCCTACTACTATGGAGTTACTAAAAACTTCAGGAATACCTTAACTCTCTTGCAGCTCTCCATGAAGGACAAGATGTAAGGGGTCTAAAGGCAGTAAGAGATATTGCTACCCTGACCAGCCTCTCCTGGGGCTCCCTCTCCATCTTGCCAACAGTCCAGGATGTCATTTCAGCTTCCTGGAGCTAAGTGTCACTTTCCCTGCCTGAGAGATGCCACAGCTTTGCCCTGGCCATCCATGGGTCCCACCTACATCCTAGACCAGCATTCACTGGTCCCAGAGTTGTCTGATGCCCAGAGCTGGAGCTGGTGTCACCTCAGATTCCCAGCTCCTTGTTGGGGTTGTGGAGAGGTCACCAGTCCCCAGAGAGCTCCCAGCCCACTTAATACCTTAATGCAAGACAGCATCATTGCTGTCCACACACTGGGTTTGTTTGGGTAGTTTTCATTTAGAGATTACTTTTCTGACTGGCACAATTGCAAGTCAGTAATTATGGTGTTAGCTTTATTTGGCTTGCCTAAAGCAGCCATTCATTTTTTTCAATTCTCCTGATCAAGACAAAGCTAAAATATATAAGGCAGCAGGATAGGAACAAACCATAGCACAGAAAAAAAAATAAATGTTTGAGCATGTAAGAGTTGTTTTCATTTATGTGAAAGCAGCATCGACCTGGTAGTTGTGCACTAGGAGATTTTATACTTCACTTTTTGCTTAAAGGCAAAGTTAGTCATCAATGGTGAATGTTTTGCCTCTATTTGGACAAAATATTGAAGAATCTGTTTATGCATTAGTCCTTGGCCTTCAGAGATGACCTGACCAATGACTTCATATTCTTTCGTCCTTGTAGAAATTTCCTGCTATTTGTACTTGGATTAAACCCGGAGAAAAGGGCTATTTTTCTACATAGTTTCCGAATGTATACCTTTAGGACAGGCACATTTTTTTTCTGTCTGTAATACATAGATAAACATTTTGAGAAACCAGCAAAAGGATTGAAATGATATTCAGATCTGCATTCAGTGTTCATTCAAATTAAACCGTGGATATAACTAACTTCCTTTCCAGAGCTCCAGTTTGAAGTGTGTAAAATATATTTTAATCCAGTTGCTCTGGCTTGATGCGATGCTGCTTTGGGTAGTGGGGAAAGAGCCTCAGGGGTGGCTCTTGTGAGTAGCTGTTGAAAGCTCTCCCACTCCAAAATGTCCAGCCCCACCTTTGGTTTATGTTGAGGCTATCAAGGACACAATGGATGTATGCCTCTGCAATTAACATCGAACTATAGAATCATAGAAAGTTAGGGGTTGGAAGGGACCTTGAAAGATCACCTAATCCAAGCTCCCTGCCAGAACAGGGTCACCTACAGCAGGTCACACAGGAATGTGTCCAGGTGGGTTTTTAATGTCAGGGAAGTAATCTCCAAAACCACCCTGGGCAGCCTGTTCCAGTGCTCTGCCCTCCTCATTGTGAAAAAATTCTTGTTTATATTTATACATAGTAGCCTGTGCTCCAGTTTATGACCATTACCCATTGCCCTATTGTTAGTCACCCCTTAGAAAAGTTGGAATCCATCCTTCTGGCACTTACCCCTCACATATTTATAAACATTAATGAGGTCACCCCTCATTCTGTTCTTCTCCAAGCTAAGGAGACCGAGCTCCCTCAGCCTTTCCCCATAAGGGAGATGTTCCACTCCTTTCATCATCTTGATTGCTCTGTGCTGGACTCTCAAGCAGTTCCCTGTCCTTCTGGAACTGAGTGGCCCAGAACTGGACAGCATATTCCAGATGTGGCCTCACCAGGGCAGAGAGAGGTTCAAGACTACTGACTACTAACCACCCCCCTTCTAATGCACCCCAGGATGCCATTGGCCTTCTTGGCCACAAGGGCACATTGTTGGCTCAGGGTCATCCCTCCATCCACCAGCACCTCCAGGTCTGTTTCCTTTGTGCTGCTCTCCAACAGCTCAGTCCCTAGCCTAAACTGGTGCTTGGGGTTGTTCTTTCCCAGATGTAAGACTTTACACTTGCTCTTGTTATAATTAATTAAATTTCTCCCTGCCCAACTCTCAAGTCTGTCTGGGTCCCTCTGAATGGCAGCATAGCCTTCTGAGGTGTCAGCCACTCCTCCCAGTTTTGTGTCATCAGCAAACCTGCTGATAGTGCACTCTGTTCCCTCATCCCTGCCATAAATAAATATATTGAATAGTACTGGTCCCAGTACTGACTTCTGAGGGATTCCAATAGAAAAAAACTTCTAACTAGACTCCATTCCATTGATGACAACTCTCTGGCTTCTATAACATATATATTCTATGACATATTCAAGAGGGGAAACAACCAGTGATAACATTTCAGGGAAGGGGAGAGGAAGAGGAGAGAGATCAGCTCCAGATGAGAGCAATGTTGGAACAGAGAGACCAAGGCTGGACTTTAAATCCCTCTCCCTGTCCCGCTGTGCTACTGGGAGGGGGGAGGTAAAGATATAAGGACCAAGTAATTTGAGCCCAAGAAGAGGAAGAGGGTAGGGGGAAATTATTTAAGCTCTGGTTTGTCTTTTCTCTTTCCTCTATTTTGAATTGATTAATGATAACTTAAATTGATTTTTTCCCCAAGCTGAGTCTGTTTTGCCCATGAATGTAATTGATGAGCAGAACCCTCATAGCCCCTGTTTTGACCCACGAGGTTATAGGTGGATTTCCTCCTCACCATCCTGAAATAGGGGAGCGGGAGTCAGCAGCTACATGGCCCTTTGTTATTGGCCAGGCTCAAACCACAACACCAGTAAACTCTGGAATTCTTCGGATTATCTCTGACCTAATATTATCTGTCTAAATATCAGTTATCAAAGTCAAGGCAAATAATTTTAGCTTTCCTGTATACTTATTGGAAGGAAGTACAAACTTCTAAAGAGTGCTTCATCTCTCCTTGGACATCTATTTTACTATAAATGAACCATTTGAAGGTGCCTATTTCTCTCCATTGACTATAAAATAGGCTTAGAATTACTATCTTTGGTTTATGCAATGAACTATTAAGCACTAATATTAAGGTAAATTAATCCAAATTTAGGTGACATCAATTTGTGAAAACCCCTCTTAATAAGTCTATACACTTTATTGAACACTGTACATTGCTTTAGCTGATAAGATACTTACATCTCCTATAATGCTACCCCTTACATCCAACTTTTTCAGCTTTTCTGGAAGGGACATAAAAGGAGAGAGGGTTCAGCAGAGAACAACAAAGATGATTGGTGGATTGGAGCATCTCTCATGAGGAAAGTCCGAGTGAGCTGGGACTCCAGCCTGGAGAAGAGAAGGCTAAGGCTAATCCTTGTTAATATCTATACATATCTAAGGGGTGGGTGTAAGGAAGATGGAGATGGACTCTTCTCAATAGTTCCTAAGTGACAGGACAAGGGACAACAGACATAAGATGGAACATAAGATTCATTTAAACATAAGAAAAAACTTCTTGACTATGAGGGTGACTGTAGGAGAATGTGTAGAGGAATGGCCTGAGCATGAGTACACAGCCCCATGTTTGAGGCACTCAGGTGCTAATTACAAGGTGGGAGGCGTGAGCTTGTGTTAAGCCCACCTGTGTTAAGCCTCCTCCCCCGCCCAATTAGGGTTTGCCTCAGCTGTGCATGAGTAGGACTGGGGGGCCAATAAAAGGTGAGCTTCCGAACACATACTCAGCTCACTCTGGAGCAGCCAAAGGGGGAGGAACAAGGCTAGCTGAGTCTGAAGGTAGAAAAATTAGAGCACTGACTGTGCACCTTGGTGAGAACATCTCTTCGACTTCGAAGCGCCTGTGCCCCAAGAAATGTTCACCCGTCTGCAGGTGACAGGTTGCCCAGGGAGGCTGCAGGGTCTCCTTCTCTGGAGATATTCAAAGTGTGCCTGAATGGAGGTCTATGTGCTGTATGTGATCCTGCTTTAGTGGGAGAGTTGGACTAGATGATTTCTTAGGGGTCCTTTTGAACTCTGATGATGCTGTGATTCTGTGTGCTGGGGCAGGGTTGAACCTCAGCTTCATCAGTGGGTATTTTGAACGTGTTCAGACTTTGGGAAGACTTGAAAGCAGCATTTACTGGTGATTCAGGCTTCCCTTACTTCATTGAGTGAAATAATATTCTCCAATTTAATGAAAAATCAATCCAGTGGTCACTTTGGCCAGCCACTTGTTCAGTCACTGTCTCTTTGACTGAGAGATCAGCTCTCACAAGCTGTCCATGCTGACAGCTTAAAACAGCTTTGGCCTATGTAGAAGGATGGTCACCTCAGATTGCCTTTCAAAAATATCTGTGGTCCATTCTTTCTTCTTGTCTGGAGTGAGCTAGCTAGCAAAGGCCAAAGCCTTGCCAGTGATGATGCTAATACTAAAGTAGTATGGATCATTGCTTGCTAGTTTTCATGCCACTGTCCTGCCCTTATTTATTTACTTAGCATAGACCAGGGGCTGAGTTATGAAGCAAATCTATAGTCTTTGGAAAGACAGGTCCTCTCAGAAGGCAATTCAGAGATCCATTATAAGGTTCTGATAGTGAATCATAAAGGAAAATCGTCTATATCAACATTAGGTGCCCCTTTTCTCCAAGCCTTATGCTGAGGCCATGCTCTTTCCATTTCAATTGCTAATTATACAAAATATGCATATTGTACATAGGCTCTCACTGTTTCCAACAAGAGAGCCTTCCAAACTATAAAGGAGTGGTTGTTATTGATAGTTACAAATAAAGAATATTTCTTTCATGTCTGTTCCAAAATGCTTTAAACTGGTCTCTGTAAAAATCCTAAACGACATAGATGTCTTGCTATGGAAAGCTCTGTCATGAAAAATTCCCTTAAGGTGGAAATGTCCTCTTTGCTCTCAATTAATTGTGAGCTCTTCAGGGCTTTTCTCATATTTAAGAAATGTAAAGTGCTGGATGAGTAGTGTCAGGGCCCTGAAGACACCTTCAGCTCTGACTGTCCTTGTGCACATTCTCCAGGACTGCCCCCACCCTGTTCACAGCTCAGGACACCATCCAAATCTCCAGGGCTCTGAGTCCCTATCCCAGTGACACCACAGCAGGGCTGCTGTCCAGTCCCTCACAGACCTCTCCTGCTGAGCCAGGCCCATATAGGGGTCACCCATCCCACCTGGTGGTGATTTGTCCCTGGGGAGTGGCCAGAACTCAGAGACTGGGACTCCCTCAGTGTTCCCCACCCTGCCCTGCAGCCTGGATGGGGTTCCTGCAGACCCTAGAGCCTCGTGCAGCTCCTAGCTCCAGATAACTTTATTCACTACCTTTCATAAATGATTGCTAATCCTATCCAGGGGTTTTGTTTACATTTTCTTGTACTTATTTAGTCATTAAATGCAGGATTATGCTTTGCTTGCCAGTAAGGAGTTAATTCCCTTGATAGACAGACAGACAGTCACATTATGATTTTTTTTCAAGGAACCATGTTGCATCCTTGATCTGCTCTATCAATTTTCTGTTTAATTATGATAACATATTGCATTAAATCTTGGTATGAAACATCTTCAGTACTTGCTACTCTTTGCAAGATCAGCATCGTTTGTCCTGACAGACAAGAAAGCAAATGACATCCTGGGGTATATTAGCAAGAGTGTAGTTAGGAGTTTGAGAGAGGTTCTCCAACCCCTCTACTCTGCCATAGTGAGGCTGCATCTGGAACATCATGTCCAGTTCTGGGCCCTTCACTTCAAGAGGGATGGGGAGCTATATCAAAGAGTCCAGTGCAGAGCGACCAAGATGATTAAAGAAATGGGACATCTCCCTTCTGAGGAAAGGCTGTGGGAGCTGGGTCTCCAACTTGGAGAGGAGGAGACTAAGGAGTGACCTCATAAGTGTTTATAAATATGTAAAGGGTGAGAGTAAGGACGATGGAGCCAGGCTTTTCTCAGTGATGTCTTAAGGACAGCACAAGGGGCAATGGGTACAAGCTTGAGCATAGGAGGTTCCACATAAATATAAGGAAAAACTTTTTCACTGTGAAGGTGACAGAACACTGGAGCAGGATGCCCAATGAGATTGTGGAGTCTGCTTCTCTGAAGACATTTACAACTCACCTGGACACATTCCTGTGTGACCTACCTGAAGTGATCCTGCTTTGGCTGTAGGCTTGAACTCAATGATCTTTTGAGGTCCCTTCCAACATCTAGCACTCTGTGATTCTCTCATTCTGTGTGATTCTTGTTTTACTGGTCAGACTCATTGTCTGGTGTCTGGTCACCAAAATGGAGAGGAATACATTCTTCCAGTGGAAAAGTTTTGGCTTTTCAGTGATACTGGTGTTTGCAGGACAGTCCCTCTACCACTGACAGCAGTGTTGAGGCTTGTTCAGGTTGCTAATAATGCTAATGATGATCATGCTAACAAATTCCTAGACCTCTTTCAGTGTTGTTTAATCACCTAACACTGAAGTGCTCTGTAGTTTAGATAAGTAGTGCCCTGCCACTAACTTGATAGTTTTATATATTTTATCCAGTGCGATATCTGTAAGTGGTGAATGTTCACTGAGGCCTTCTCCAGCTTGAGACAAAGAATAAGGAAGAAATGATGCTAGTAACAAAGTCCTTTTAATATGCCAGAGTACTCTTTCATCATCAGAACTGAATTTTTTAAAAATTATTTTATTAAATTGTTCTTTCAATACCACATCCATTTGTCCTCCTAAACCGAATGCCAGAGAACTGGCACTCTTGAAATGACACAGACCCATCATTTGTGTTAAATGATTTTTATAATAACCAGTATAGGAAATAGAAAATTCCTCTATGTTTTAATGTGTGATGAAGGAAGTCATAAGTTCCAGGATAAACCAAATGAATACTGAATTGCCAAGCTTCAATTTTTTTCCTATTTCTTCTTGTGTCAGACAGTCTGAGCAGGCTGTGTCTCTCACCACTCATCACTGCATCTTCTCTTCCTGACCATTTCAAGACATTACAAGATGCTTGTCCGGCATGTCCAGGAATCCTGATCCATTAGCCAAAATTTAGGAGGTAAGTAGCAGCCTAGCACTCAAGTGAAATTCTATTGTACACTCTTTTAGCATGTTAAAGTGCGAGTATGGTCATAGCTACTGTGAAACTAGATCTTACCCTCATGCACAGTACAAATGAAGCTATTTATGAAGGGAAGAAAATTCATCAAACTGGTACAAGTTGCTGTATCTCATGGTCAGAGGGTAGATTTTATCCTACTTTACTCACCCAAATGCAAATGCAGGCAAAAAGGCAATGAACTGTAATCATTGATAGGTATTGCAACACTCAGAATTTTTTTTTTAAACAAAACCAACATGTTTTTACTCCAAAAAACACTAAAATATTTCACTAAGGGTGTTTTATTTCTGATGTTTTTGATAAAAAGGATCTCCTTTTCTTTTCTGAACTTGAGGTCCTGAAATGTCTAGAAATCCAATAGCTGTTTTTAACTGGTGTGTACCTATGAACCTTTCACTTTTGTAGCGCCTTGTATTTTCAAGAGAGAACAGTGGAGAGAGCAAAAGAAAGATGAAGAGTAGGAATAGGTGGAAAGTCTCCAAAGTTGAAAATAACGTTATGAGTTCCTGTCAAATTCCTCTTTCTCCTTCTGTTGAAGGCAGATACTGGGGAAAAAATATATAGAAACCCATTGTACACTTTGGCTTGGCTGTTATTTCTCAAACATTTAAGTTTACAGTTTACCTCAGGTGAAGACCATCTCACAAGCGACATGAAAAATAGGAATACATATAGGAAGAATTTCTCATTGATATAAAGGTTGTCTATCATATTTGCTGAAACCAACTCAGATTTCATCCCAACTATTAAAAAAAAGATGTGAGATGGCTGCAAAGGGTCTGGAGAAGGGTTACAGAGATGATAAAAGGACCTGGAAACTTATCATATTAGGAAAGGCTGACAGAGTTTGGTTTGCTCAGAAAGAAGTACTTAGTAGTTATATGAATGAATTAATCAGAAGTAGCATTGCAGAATAAAAAATGTCTGGCTTTGTATGTGTATTTATCAGAGATTTGGAGGAATTCTTGCAATGTGGCTCAGATGCAGACTGAGAACTTCAGGACTAGTATCTTAATGCTGTGAAGGAGGCAGATTTTGGACATTAGGAGCTTATCCTGACAGTTTTAATTTTTATCAATTCATGTATGCCTAGCATCATCCTATCATCACTGTTTTACAGTAAATAAATTCACTGTTCTACAGTGCATAAATTGCTAAGCGTAAAAATATAAAACACAGTCTTGTAAGTAATGTGGCTCGTTTTCACAGATAGCAGCACTGGACTTTCAGGAGAAGTAGGTTACCATACTTTATCATACATCTTTTCATGATGGAAGCCTTGCTGAGTCCATAGGAAGCCTCTAATGAATTAGTCATGTATCTGCAGGATCATTCAAGTAAGAAAGCAAGTTCTAATAAGTGATGATTTTTTAAACTCAACAGCCCATAATCTGTTACAATTTGGGCTTTAGAAATGATCTTCCAAAGGAATAATAAGGAAGTGTGAATTTAGACTTTAAAAAAAACTTTGAAACCTCCTCTTTCTCCTCTGACCTATAAATCTGTTTAACTGAGTAATTTATGAATATTGTTTTCAAAGGTAAATTTAGGCACACATGCCTTTTTGGTTTTGGAAGCAGTCAAACACTGTTAAGATTTTTGTAAAATGTCTTTAAGATCTTGTAGAAGCTATTGTATCAATCTAATTAGCTGAACTTATTTGCAAAGAGTCTGTGTTATCAGCAATAAATAGTGGTGTATAGGTCTGTTAGATATGGTCAAAATACAGATGAATAAATCTTAAAATGCTAGTAAACAGAGCTGTCACTGTAAATGCAGCAATGAGAGACTTCTATGTGAATATGTAAGAACCTAAATGTGCAGAATGTGATAGAACCAGGAATGGTTTCTTTTCTCTCCATGCTCTCATTTCTCCATGTTAAACACGTATAAACTCTTCACTGAGACTGCTCATATGCAAGACATGGTCACAGTAGCTTCTAACATAGCTCTTTAGAGACCCTTGGCACTAAAATGAATGACTCTTATTGCAGCATCATTGAGACATGTCACTTAATGGAACAGCTGCTGAAAAGGCTCTGGAGGTAGTGTCACTGTGGGACATCCAGTTGCTCTTACATTGACAGTGAAGAATAAAAAGGAATAGCTAAGGCGTTAAAGTATGCTTGTGAAATACTCTGGTAGTTTGGATGACCTGAGTAAGGACACATTAACTTAATTTTATTTAATTTTATCCAAGAAGAACATATTATTTCACAGTCACTTAGGTTGTTTCATTAAATATATATTTTTTCTGAGGAAAGACAGTGAGTTGAAATGGGGCTGATTTAATTTTTATTTTTCATGATGTTGAAGTAAATCCTGTTTTTCTTGAAAATATGAGAAATACAAGGGGAAAAAAGATAAATGTGTAGCAAACCTAGCAAGGCCTCTTACAACATTTTATTAGAAAATGGCAGCTTAGAACAAAGAGATGCAAACTTCTTAGCACTGCCAGTGACTTCATACTAGTAGTCCTAGTAGTAAAGCTATGTATTTGTGTTCAAGAAAAAAAAAAGAAGTGACTACTTTTTCTGCAGTCATAGCCATGGAATAGATGACTAACATTCTGTCTTGACCAACTGATGCAGATTTTGGTTTAGGAGGCAAAAAAAAGATATGCAAGAAGAAAAAAAGTGTTAATTTAGAATGCAAAACAGAGAAGACTAAGAACATAATGGGCATGTCTCATAAAAAGTAAAGTAGGAAAAGAGATCAAGCAATAACTCAGATTCAACTTAATGAAAACCTGAGGATCTCGCTATATTTACCAAAATCTTTGGTGAGTCTTATCCATTCTACCCATGCATTTTGCTTCTAGGATTATTAAAGGGCTTAAAGTGAGAAAGATATCTCATTGTCTCATTACTTTCTAGAATTATTTATTACTTCATCAGTTGCAGTCTATTGCTTTGCTTCTTACTTCCCTTGTCTGCCAGATGCAATGTTAACATGGTTCTTGGGATTTGTCAATATCTGATTTGATTTAATATGAGTTTGTTTTTCTGTCTTTCATTTTTGTTAACCTTCTGACACATTTAATCTATCAGGCTGGTCTGAGCTGTTGTGCTATGCACAACACTTACTCTCTTCAAATCAGACAGGCTAACAGTTGTTTATGGAAGCACAGGGGTTCTTGGTTTGGAATTTTTGTGGTTCTTTTGTGTTTGTTTGGTTTTTTAATTATTTTCTCCTTTTTTTTTTTTTTTTTTTAACTCCAAGTAAGAAGAAACAATTTAGAGAAAATGGTTATATATTTTAAAGTCACTAACATGAACCAAATCTTTGGTCAGATGTAGCTTTTATTTTCTTTTCTAGTTCATTGCCCTGCACCATAAATTCTCCAAATATGCTATTAGTGTCTTCTCCTCCCTTTCATTTTTTCATACACTGGTTATGAAATTATCTTCTATTTCCCACAAATTATATGGCTCATTAATCTGATACAAGGGTGGCAGGTCAGTACAGATATACAAAAGTGCTATTGCTTTAAGGGGGTGGGAAGACTAAACAAATACTCATTAAAAAAAAAATTAAGAAAGAGTAACTTTCTGTTGATCTTCTGTTGATTGCAGTATCCACACATCACAATTTTTTTCAGAAAAGTTGTAGAAGAAAATACTTTTAGAGAGACAAGCAAACTTAAACACCCATATAACTGAGCACTTGAAAACAGTATGATACTGCGAACTTCTCAGAAAGTAATGAAAACTTTGTTTAGTCTGCTTCCAAAATCCCTTACTATTTTCCACTTCTCTTTGCAGCAAGAAATCAACTTCAAAACTTGTGGTTGCCATGCCATTTATTAATGCATCCATCTCTAAGCAGCAATACTGCTATCTTTCATGTTTCCCCAGCTGCAAGCATTGGTGGGCAAGAAACAAATTCCTTATGGAAGGTAAACAATTCTGGTGATCCAAACTGTAATACATATACTAGTGTCGTGCAGTTGTAACAGGCACATAAAACAGTATGTGTCCACAGACACTTGCAAATGAAGTCATGTGCCAGAGAAACCACGTTTTTTTTTTTTAACGTGAGGAAATGTTTCTTCTGAGGAATATGAGTGCATTTTTATTCCTTCAGTTTTATAGCATATCCCAAAAAATGCAGCTCTAGTGATAAGGAAAGGCATGCATGACAGAATCTGTGGAATATATGGGGGGTAACTTTTAGCAGTTTTCATTCCATTAGTTATTCAAGGCTCATTATAGTAACATAAACTGTGTCTTCAATCTGGAGAGCGTCATACTAACAGGCTTACTTAATGAATTTTTTATCACCATTTAAATGCTCTGAATACCAAACTGGTGGTAAAGATTAGGGAGATTCAGACACATGTTTGAGGTTCTTTAAAAAACCTAAAAAACATACTAAAAAATATTCAAAAGAAATTCAGACACCTAGTGTCTGATCCTGTGTCAGGATCAGCCAGATCCTGTGTCTGCTGTCATTCAGGGGGTTGTGGAGCTTCCCCTTACAACAAAGAAAAGTTTCAGAATTTGTTTGGAACAAGATTAAGACTTTTCCAAAGTAAAAGTGGAATAAATGAGTTCAGAAAGGTATCAGGAACAGCTGAGGGGAAACTGTTAGGACAGAAAAAGCTAAAATGAAATCAGAGAGAGAATGTCAATTGATGGAACAGTTTAATCCAGGGAGAGAAGCACAGTTCTGTCTGAAGTCACTTTATTTGTACTTTAGTCTGTTTTCTGATTACAGTTCTAATATAACAAAGAAACAAAACCAAGTTAAGCTCCAAGTTTGCTATCTCTAAGACAATCTGCAAACTTTTGTTTATAGAAATGGATTCAATATGCCACTAGAGAAAAAGCTGACTGCAACCATTTCCATACACACAGCTTTTTCAACAGGCTGCCAAGAATGCTGTCTATTACATTTCATACATTGAGCAAAATTAGTTTTAAAAGCTTGTTTTTGTGTTTTGTTTTGTTTTGATTTGATTTTTTATAGTGCTCTTTGAAAACACCCTAACCATCCTTCACTCCACCAAAACCATCCCTGACAGTAGTCATACATCCCAACTAGAACAAGCTTTGGATTTGAGAATGTAAAGATGTTATCCCATACCCTAGCAATGCTGTCTGTGACATTTTTAGAGAAAGCTTTAGGTTTCATAGTATAAGATGGCAGTGACAGACTTCAGTACCCATCCCTTTGTTCAGTTGAGGAAAACTCATACAATTACCTATTTCCAAGACACAAGTATCACCATTAAGAACTATGCAGTTTGTTAAGTATACTCTGGCCCAAACCATGATCTTTTACTATGAGTTTTTGTGCTGCATGGCTTCTTTTTTTCATCTTCAAAATGAAATCTATGACTGCAATATCCTAAAATGACAGGAAAATTGGAAGAAAAATACAGATTATTTGCACAAAAGAGCACTTCTGGAGCCAAGAGTACTTTTGATATCCACTTTTTGTATTTTCTAGATCAAACCTACTTTAGAGTACATAAATGTCTATTTCTAATGAGTTTTTTAATTTTTCCCATGTCCTCATTTGATGTCTTTAAAGAAAAAGGGAGCAAGGGAATAATATATCGAATGGAAGAATTTTATGACAAATATAACAAATTAGAGGCTTCTGGGAAAGCATGGCTGATATGAAGTGACAAAGAAAATGATAAAGTTCTTTCAACATCATCTGAATGAAAAGTAATTTCATGTGAGTTACTTTAACATGATTAATATGATTCTCTCCACTTATTTGACTTCTATAGCAAGAATAAGCCTTTGATTTTAATCTAAATGTCAAAGTGGTACACACTGCTACATATGTCAAACTATATGATCTAATGTAACTTGTACTCTGTAATGTATAATTCATGTTATAGGGAGTGAGGCATTCTAATTTTTTCAAGGGTAAACATGCTTCTCCCTTTTCCCACAGACCTGTACTATCAGTTGAGATGGCTTAGTGCATTGGACCTGACCCTTTGCTTCAACTCATACAGTTATACTCTAAATAAGTTAATAGTATATCATGCCACAGAGCTGAGGTGTTTGTATGGATGCAGCATGTGTAGTTAGCAGTGATGGGAATGGTTCTTATCCACAGAGGTAATTAGACTTGAGATCTGTTTATAGAGGTAACTTGGAACCGAGGCCAGTTTGTCCTTTTTCTTTTCCACTATTCCTCTTTTATGGTTGATATTTGTATGCTGCAGATTCCCTCTCACTAGGGGGTATTGAGATAAAACATGTCTAGGTTTTGGTTTTGCCAGTCAACCTTCTCATGTATTCTGTACAGTGTCCTGACAACTTGCAGTCCTGCTTTGTCTAACTCTTTTTTTTTTTTTTTTCTTTTATTGAGAATGTCCTACATGCAAGTGCATGAAGTTTTACCTTTGGAGTTCACGTAGTTTACAAGCTTACATAATATGCTTAGAATTTCTCTCTGGATATGCCATAACACTGTTATTAGCTATTTCTATACTATTGTTACTAATATCATTTATGTTTTAGTTCAAGGCAGACAAACACTAATTCTATCCCAATCAATATTTTTTTTAATTTCTAGGTACAACAGGCCTCTCCTATAGTAGCATTATATGAATCCTGGCTGAATGTCATTATTAATGCTAAGTACCCATCAGTAGCGATTCTTTAACTAATATTAAGCTTTACTTTTTTTCTTTTTCTTCTTTTTCAAATGGTATATATTTTATAGAAATATTCTGACTTTCATTATAGATAAATGCAGCTCATATTATCAGCGTAAAACTCTTCCAGCATTATCAGCTGTTATTGGAAGTCTGTGAGGATACAGACCAGTATTAATTTCCCAGTCTCAGCTGTATGCGTAGACATGACCTGTAATTAGAGGGGAAAATGAATATTCAGTAGAATGTTTGGGTGTCATACACCTAAACACCATGAAGTATTAGTTGTGAAGTTATTCTCTCTTTTGCTAGAACTGGAGTTACACTGAAGTAGCATCATAGTGAAAAGCAGATATCTTCTGCTTGTTGCCTATCAAGTAAGATAAGAAGAGTCAGGTCTTCAAAAGTTTCACACTATTGAATCAAGGTAACATTTGGATCTCAGTCTTCAGCTATATTATGGATGAGTCCCAAGTATATTGCATAAACCTGAATTCTGCATGTTCCTCTCTAAATTGCTATGCCTTCTGGCAGAAATCCTAAAAGGATTACCATTAGATAGAATATATATTTTAAGAAAAGGTTTCCTGTCCAATTGAAGTTCTTTGGAGAAAGCAAAATATTATCTTTCAGTCTTTTCTACCTTTAAGGATATCACCGAAGTGTTCCAGGAATCTGATTCTTCTGTGCTGCCTGAGGCAGTAAACAGATAAGAGCAGACCAGATTATTTTCTTTCTCCATGGTGACTGAACTTGTGGCAAATCAATATTGTAATTATACATGCATGAATTTTCCTCTAAGAAGTCATAAGTAAAATGATTAAATTTTGAGTGCATTTAGGATACTTGATAAAGAATAGTGTATAAAGTTGTTTCTTGGAAGAGATGTGCCTCTAAGAACTAAAATGTAGGAAATTAATGGTTTCAGAGTAATCTCTTTTCAGGGTTACTTTTTATTTTAATATATCTGATGTACTAAGTTTTTTAAAGAGAATATTAGTTGTTCAGGGGATATCTAGTGTATCATAAACTTTTCTGCTCATCTTTCATGTATGCATAGTTAGATGTATAAATATATTGAAATTTAGTTTAAGATCCTCTTTATTTGAGGTACCTAACTTTAGAACAGAAACTCCATTAAAAAATAAACTCTGTAATGCCTGCTTCCCCCCATCCCCCCAAAGAAAAAAAGAACAAAACAAACCTCAAATAATTCTATTTTATAGCTTTTCTATTTTCTACTATTACACTAAATTAAATTGGAATTAATTACTCACTCCCACTTTGAGCAAATATAACATAACATATAGACATGCTACATATTGCTATATAACTTTCAATGAGGAACTTTTAGAACATTTATATATATATCAAAAAATAACAAACAAATAAGGGAGAACATATATACTTAGTAAGCAGGTAACTAATGCCTATACATGCATAAAGTGGGCAAGCTCTGGCCACTGGGGGAAAAATAAAGCAACAAGGTCACAATGCTGAAACCCTACCACCAGACCTCTTAGCATTACACTGGATTGTGTAGCCAACATATTTAGGTGATTGGTAATGTTCCTGCTCTGCTCTTCCTTTTTTTTCCTTTTTTAAATGGTTCATCTTCCAGGCATTTGAAAACAAACAAAATAGCCATAATCTCCTGCATATAACTTGGGCCTCATTAAGAGATCTGCTTTGTTAAAGTCAATCCTGACATGAGAAGTTTTTATCAACTCAATAATTCTGAGGTAATTCTAGTAATACAAAAATAGAGTATGCAAAGTAAAATAAACTTAGAAAGCAGAGGGGTATCAACCTACAGGGGATAATGAAGAGGTCGTTTTCAAAGAAAGGGAGGTTTGTAGAGCAAGTTCCCCTTGTGTGTAACCTGATTGGTTTTGAATCACAATTCTTATATCTTAATTGATTATCTGTAGGATACATGAATGAAAATACTGTAGTAAAGGCTCTTGATGCATCTCTTTTTAAGATAGAAAGTTTATTAATGTGTTGAGCAGCAGGGAAATTTTGTGAGATGAATCAAGAGTATATTATAATGCTCATATGTCAAGCATAATTATTTCCCACAATATCCACCATTGGCTCCATTTTGACTGCTGTAAAATGTGATAATAGAAATTATTTAGATTAATCCTATGAACACTGCTAATGTTTTTTTTCCAATATTTTTTTTCAGGATTGGTGGAGAGCATGGAAAAAAGTTTAAAATGAAAGACAAAAAGTCAACAGTGCCATTTTTCCTTGTACATTTTTCCACTTGTTTCTGTCTCTTGGTGTGGGATTCACCTTAGCTAAAAGTGAATGCTTGCATGTCTGAGATAATCACAGAGGACACTTTATGTACTTGATAGTGAGAAGGAAGCAATTCTGCAGTTCAATTTGTATCATCTATTTAGGAACCTGTGTTGGGATAAGATGAATTACTCTCTGAAAGTACCTATTTTTCTTATTCTCTATTGGCTATAAAGAGAGCATGAGGTTGCTAGATAGGATATACAAATTTACATTGGTATGTCTGAGCTAAGTGAGACAAATCCCACCTTTATACACAGTAAGGTGAATCATGTCAAAGTCACCATTTAGAAGAAACAAAAGTGTAGATGTGTGAATGTGAATTCCTTCTACTTGTCTATTCTTTAAAGTCTCCACTTTTTATCATATTAACTTTGAAAACATATTCATTCTGTTCCAGACTCTTACTTTTGTTTCTATGTAACTTTTCTTCTTGAGTACCTGAAATACCAGAATTTAGTCTGAGGTTGTGTATGAGACATGCCATGGCATAAAACAAAAGAAGGAATGGAAGGAATCAATAAATGCTACAAAATTAAATTATACATATACCTAAAGGGATAGTTAAATATGGAAATATCTATGTACCTGTTAACCTCAGTAGGCAACTAAACATAGCACAGAGGGACATTTACTTCCTCCGCTGTTGGATGGGCGTAGAGAATCTGAAATGAAAAAGTGAGAAAACACATGGGTTGTGATCAAGACATTTTAAAGAAAGATAAAGCGATAGCTTTAATGCCTATTAAGCAACAAACAAAGCAAAATGAGGAGTTCACTCACTACTTTCCATTGGCAGACAGGTGTTTAGCCATATCCAGGAAAGCAAGGCCCCATCACATGTAACAGCTGCTCAGGAAGATAATCATCATAATTCCAAGTGTCACCCCTTTCTCCTTCTTTGCTCAGATTTTTATTGCTTAGCATGAGGTCATATGGTGTATGTGTAACAGTCTGCCTAAACCTCGATCAGAACTGTGCTGCCTGTCTGAATGACACTTCCTCTGTGAAGTAAACAGTCATCTTCAAAATAACATCTTGGAAGTCAGGTGTCAGGCGAAGTAAGGAAGCTTATAAAGATAATAGGCCACTATGGAGTCAAGTGATTCTTGAAAAGTGACAATACATTACTATCTGGAACTCAGATGCATTTCATACCAATTATTACTTTTTTTCCAATTTGTGTTCATAATCTATATTTGACAGTAAGTAGACAGGCTCTATCTAGAGCTGAAATTTAAATCCAGGAGAATAATGGAAATACTTTTGTGTAATTAGCTTATCCATTAATGTAATTAGTAGCACAAATGGTTTGTAATTACATAAAAGCAAAAACAAAGGATATTTCTCATCATCTGTCAACACTACAGCTAAGGAAATGCACCATCATGCAAATTGATTTGCCAGTTGAAGATCTTGAAGAACCTACAGTGTTGTTCCTGGTTAGAATATGAATCCAGATGGAATCTAAATGCTTACAAATTCCATTGACTTCATTATAGTAAAAATTTTACTAGTTAAAAAAAACACCAAACATTTTTTTACCATCTTAATGTCAGATACACACCTGCCACTGGGAGAAAAGGAGAAGAAGGAGAAGGAGAAAGAGAAGGAGAAGGAGAGGGAGAAGGAGAAGGAGAAGGAGACGATCTGAGTTCAGCTATCAATATACTGCTTATAAAGTTTCAGATCACATTGTCTTTCCAGTGTCTTATTACAAAAAAAAAAAAAAATTAGTTAAAAGAATTATTAATCAATAGAGCCAATTCTTCCATTATTATAAATAAGAAAATAAATTTGATTAAAATTCTGAATAATTTTTATATGCCAGTCAGTACTACTTGGGACTTACAGATGACTTTATGTTCTATTCTATGTGCAGATATTGATGTTCTAGGTTTTCATATAGGCTGGACTACAGTAGAATAAAGTTCCAGTTGGAAGCAACCTGTGATCATCTAGTCCAATTTCCTGACTACTTCACGGCTGAAGAAAAGTTAAAGTGTATTTCTAAGGTACATTAATATATTTTATCCTCGTGTCATATTGTTCAAATGCCAAAGTTTCCTGATAATCCATTTTGAACCACCACTGACACAGCTTTGCACTATATCCCATGGATATTAGAGAGAAGAGACCAGCACCTCCCTCTCCACTTCTCCTCAGGAAGCTGTAGAGAGCACTGAGTTCATTCACTACTTCCCATGAGCAGTCAGGAGCTCAGCCATCTCCAGGAGGGCAGGGCTGTATCATGCATGAGGGTCGCTTGGAAAGTAATGTGTGTGTGTGTCCCTGTGTCTCTGCCTTCCTTTTTTCTTTGTTTTGCTTTGCTAGTTCATGTAGCTTTTCCTTTACCTATTAAATTTTCTTTGTCTCAACTCATGAGCTCTCTCACTTTCCAATTCTCTCCTCCATCCCACTTGGCAGGAGTGTGTGAGCAGCTGTATGGTGCTTCATTGCCAGCTAGGGTTAAAGTACAACACCAGGGACACTGCTCATTAGCTTCCTGAGTAGCTTAAATTTTAGTCTCTTGAAATCCAGTGTAGCAACTCTGTTGAGCTTTTGTTGTCAGTACACCAAAATTTTTAAACTCAACCATTTCATTATCACTGTGACCAAGACAACCACCTACTGTCACATCTCCCATGAGTCCTCTGATCACAAGTCTAGGAGGGAGCCTTTCCTAGATGGTTCACTAGTACTTGTGATGAGAAATTATCTTCAACATACTTCAGGAATTTCCCGGACTTCCTTATCACAGCAGTCTGGTATTCCCTATAGATGTTAGGGAAGCTGAAATATCCCATAAGGACCAGGCTATGAATTGAGAGTTTTCTTCTAATAGCCCTCAGAATCATTGCTAGCATTTGGGTTGGGTGATCAATAGTAGATGTCTGTTTTGTTGACATTGACACAGCATTGTCTATTTTGTTTTCCATCCTCACAATCCTCATCCAGAGGCTCTCAACCACATCATCCCTAACTGTAAAAATGTCATTGACTTACCAGCCTGGAAAGGCTACCTTTTTCTTACTCTGCAATATGGCTCTTTCCAGCTGAAATAGTGAGATGAGCCAGCAGAGATCAAAAGTTTGCTTATGATTATGTTTACTTCTGCTGTTTTTCAAGTGAGGATGAATAGTAGAAAGACTGAGTCACATGGAAAGACATTTATCACCAGCACATTAGATAACAGATAATAGATGAAAGCCTAAGCGGTTATTATTTAATTAATTTAGCTTTAATATTGAAATTTGGTGATGAAAAAGTATCTGGTCTACATGGCAATTTTATCTGAATGTCATTCTATCAAGAACTAAGATCTGTTTTAAAGTTAAACTAATTCAACATTGAAAATATGATTTAAGCAATTAACTTGTAATACTAAATTAACAGGAGCAGTACAACTCTTTATTCAAATAAATTGCTTCATCAACTATTTGTTTTTTCTATCTTATTGTCCTTCACATTATTAATCATGTCTTTTTTAATATCAGAATTTGCTTAACAAAAATAACAAATATCACTATTGCTGCTGAAGCACTTTTTGCTTGCAAGTCCAAAGTCCACTGATAGTAGGATCAAACTGTGAAGGCAATCTGGCCAGAGTCATTTTGCACAGGTGTTCAAAGTAAAACAAATTAGTATATACATAAAAGCACATTTTGTGTGATATACTCTAGTACAAAGAAAAAAAAATGTCTTTTTTAGACAGAAGCCATTGATCACAATTTTTGAAACAAATGCCAGTTTTAACTCAATAAAAATGCCTAAATTAATGCAATGAAGTATGCCTTATCAATGGTATCTACAAGTGGCAAAATCAACATATATGCTTACTCCTTAGTTAAAACTGAAGATATAGTTCCTGTACCTAGAATCATGTTGCTCAGTACATCCATATGATGACTTGTTGCAATTTCACTTGTGTAAACAAATTACAGATGCAAAATGTCTCAAGCAGCAGTTCTTAAGATATCCAGTGTACTCAATTTTTTGCAAAGGTTGCAACATAAAAACTGGAAATGCAGGATAATATCAAAGGGGGGGGGAAGGCAAACGGGGAGGAGAGTTCCATTAGAAAGAAGCAGAAAGGTCATTACATTTTCTGTTGGAGTCTCATCAGGTGTAAAGAAGCAGCACTCAAGAACAAGATGTGAGTGAATGAAAAATAGCCTGGCTTTTTATCACTTATTTTTAGGAGATATAGAAGGAACTGGGTCTTTGACTTTAAAGCTTGCCTCAACAATTTTACTTTTCTTCTCTTGCAGAATTGCTATATCTTTTTGTCCATTTAGCTATTTAATTTGAGGCACATACCTTGATCTATTTATTTGGATGGATGTTCAGAATGAACACTCAAATTGTGATATCAAGTCAATAGTCATTATTGAGATATGGTTAAGAGTAATAGGAAAACACTTTCAGATAAAATGATTGTTTCTTCTCAGGGAAAGAAAGGAGATATTTTTATATATTTTTAATTTAGTTTGTAATAATTGAGCTGGAAATAACTTTTTCTTCAAAAATAAAAAGTTTCCATCTTTTCCTTTCTGTCAGATTTTAAAACTTTGTGGGTGCAGTCTAAATCACCTGATGGGGGGGTGGGGGAAATATTGAGAGCATTAAGAGCCAGGAATGGGAGGAAATGGGGGTGCTCATCCTGGTTACAGCATATACACTGACAAGACCAAAAAGACTGTGAAACTATATCTTGGGAAAAAGGAGTTCTGTTGTGTATTTTGGCAATAAAGTCTGACAAATTATCATTTGAGGTAAGATTTGAAGAGAACAGGTAAGGAAAAGGATGTGGAAAAATGTTTCTTGTTAAAGGAATCAAAATAAAAATGTTGGGTTTTTTCTTTGATTTGTTTTATGGTTTATAAGTATTATTGTATTGAGGTCCTTGACTGGAATGTCCCAGGTACATGGTTGAATTTAAGCAGATAAGCAAAAGTTGTCCGAAAAGGTAAACAGAATCTCAGAGAGGACATCACAGAAATAAATGGTCCTCCACAGATCCCAGGATACCTCTGGGTCTGTGTTTTAATGAAAGAATTTCCATAAACTCAGTGAAAAGTCCACGCTTTCAGTCTTTTGGAAGAATGAGGCCTTCTGTTGAGTTCTCTGACTGACCCTGTAGATACTGTGGGAGCCTTTTTTTTAACATTTATGTCAAAACAGCAGAAAATCAGTCTCAATGTTAGTGAAATTTGTGAAGAATAAGAATTTTTAGGAAGAGACAGATATCTGTTGGACCTTTTTTGATATACAAATGGGCTGGTTTTCCCTTAGACATGCTAGTCCAACTTCTTATCTCTCATCCAGTGTTATTGTGAAAGCAATAACTTCTCTTAATATAGGATGCAGCTGAAAAGCATTTTGAAAACATAGGAATAAAAGTGAGTAAAATTAGTATGAACTGACTTTTCAGGCAAATATGAAGAAAATATACTCTCTTTAGGACAAATTGTGCTTCACAGATTAAGAATTAAGAATAGGTCTTGTGAGAAAATTTCTTTTAATAATAAGGATGAAAATTGTAAGAACCTTTATTAAATTTCATACTATTCAATTTATGTTTTACTGAATGCACACTCTTCTTTTACATGTTCAGATCTTTACAAAGAAGGACAAGTTCTTGTATGACTCTTCTAACAACTTCTCACATTCTTTATTTCAGGAATGTGTGTTTTACATGTATACCAAAATAAAAAAACTTCTAATCACAGTATGAGAACTAATCTGGTAGGATATAAAATGTCAATATTCTAGGTCAGCTCATGGCCTAGAAAAATACTTTAAAATTAACTATAAAGTCAATTATTTTGTTCTTTAGAAAAAGTAATTATTCTTTTATTTATTTACTGTTGTTGATTTAATGAAATCTACAATAGTAAAAATTATTCTACTTACAGCAATTTTTTTCAACACCATCTGCATCAATCAAATTTCTGAGACTATCCATAGTGCACAAATAATTTATTTGCCTTATCAGAGCTACTACAGATCTTGAGTTTATAGCTTAGCTTCCCTATGCAAGAAATAAGTAAACAAAGAAAGTACTTTTCATGTGGTAATACAATTTGTGGCAAATTATACTACTTCCCAGGATTACATATTTGGCAGAAAACCTAGAAATCTAGGGCCAAAACCAGTCAAGCTCTGTAATTGCTTTTATGTAGTATCATTGAAGTTAAAATTCCTGCCCACTGCTTCTGTTAGTTCCTAGATCCAAACAAAAAAACTGAAGCATAAGCTGGATATTTAGACTCTGGCTGAAGAAGATCTGGCCCAAAGTTTGGACAAATATGTACACGAATTTAAAATCTTCTTATTCCTTGTTGCAGCTGCAAATGGTTCTGGTTTAAGTGCATATACACAAATAGTAGATAAAATATCTATATTTTATGCTTTTAGAAAAACATTTGGAAAATCTAGAGGAACCATATAGTACAGCATGCTGTATACTCAGACTTGGTGGGAGCAGACATTTATAAATTTTAATATTTTTTTATTTAGTTATGAAAGAATACCAAGATGCTACTAGTAGAAACAACTTGCTTCCTCTCATACTACTCCTAAAAGTTGATAGTTATTTTTATTCACTCCACACATATATGCACAAATATGCATTTTTCTTAGATATTATATTTGCCTTTATGAGATTATAATTTGATGAGGAAAAAATGCTTTAAAACTTGTTCAAAATATATTTTATTTCACTTCACTCATTGCTTGTGTTTCTTACTACATATTTCAGAACAGATATGCCTTTGTAATAATATGTTTTGATATTTTATACTTTATTAATAATTTATATTTAGAAAATAACTATTTCAAATAAAATAAATCTTATTCCTTAAATGAAAGTATTTTTTTTTCGTCGTCATTCCCAGATGGTCTCTTATCACAGCTAGACAGCAAGACTAGCACTGAATGAACTAAGAAACAACTTCTTCAATATGTCAAACTCTGTTACGGTACAGTACAAGAAAGAGATGAAAGACTTTTGGAAAACAAAATAAAATGTCTCAAGTAAGATTGAACACAATAGCAGTTCTACATTTTACAAACTGTAGACAAAACAACTATATTTATTATCACAGTATGCTATAATCTGAATTGAATTGCTGTGTTGATGTTAAATTAGCATAAAATGTGAAGATGAAACAAAACATATAAGCAACAGCAATTATACTGTTATATTTTCTGTAACAGATTTTTGTTTCTATTTTTGCAGTTGGAAATGAGTAAAGAAATTTCTCAGGACAGAGAAATCCCTCTACAGGTATTTCTCTTTAAACACAAGAACTACTGTGAATGTGCAATATCTTTTCTCTTTTAGTTAACGATGAATTTATTTGAATTACAAGTAGGGACTTTTTGCTAGCAACATGTGTTTGAGAAATTTATATGCATATGTAAGTCAGTAAGTTTATGTGAGAATGACATAACTGTCTGCCCTGACTGGATGGAATCTATAATTTTTATATATATAAGATTCAGAAAACTATGCTCAAGTTTAATAAATAAATAAAAATTTGAACTTTGGTATTTCTAATACAATTCTTTTTCACAGTTAATTCCTAGATCTCTGAATGTTATCAAAATTATTGTGTCATGTGTGTAAATGTAGATAGGACTTACTAACCATTAGGCTAGTATAAATGTTTCATAATAATGCAAGAAGGATGTATCTGTTGTGGGATGGAAGGAAAAGCTGTGTCTTGGGAAAACTGAAAACTGTCGTACTGAATATTAAGATAAATTTCTAGAGACTAAAGGGTGAGAGGAGTCAAGAACCAACAGTGAGAACAAGAAACACATATTCATAATGACCTCTGCTGCTGTTGTTCTCGATCCAGGGCTTCCTTGGGGCTTCTCTTTCGGTTTCTTAATTAGTTATGAAATTAATAGTAATTGAAAAAGAATACTGAAGTGTTTGGATTAACAACATAAAATGAAGTTTAATGATTTGAATTCTGCAAAGAGAAGTAACACCTCACTAATTTAGAATTATTCTTGGAACACCTGAAAGTCATGAGTAAAACCAAGAACGAGGGAATATTCACTTAAATAGAGAATTCCTACCTAATTAAATACTTATTTTGCACAACACCTAACTAAACAGTGGATTCCCCTAGAACAGAAAAAGTTAAGCAAAAATTAAAAAAAAACACAACCAAAAAACCTTAAAAATTACATATGGGCTTTTAAAAATTATTTCTGATCATAACATTTGGGATGTATTCTGACACCTCAAGCACAGAGGATTAAGTAAGTATCAGTTAAAAATAGGAAAAAAAATGTAGGTATAATGATGAATGCAGCAATGCAAAACTCTCAAATCTTACAGATATATGCTTGCTCTCTCAATGGCTCTAATCCTTGATAGTTTATAGCAATTTATAATATATTTTAATGTAATAGTAATTAAATCCAGAAGTATTGGTAAGAATGGATAGATAATTTGTGAAAGAGGAGGCTAATCACTGCCATCAGTGCTGTTAACTGTGACAGCTGAGAGGCTCAAATTAATTGACAGCACCTGTCTCCACAATTTGAAACCACTAGAAAAGAATCAAAGTCTTGAAATTTTCACTGAATTCCTAACTGAAAGTACTGAGGCTCTTACTAACCAAATATTTTCTTGGGTTCAGGTTTGTCTAGCTCATGCTAAAGATTTTAACTTCAGCAAGGTGTGGACAGTAACCAGGACTATGCTCTTACTTACTTAACCTTGAAGAAAAACAGAAATCAGAATGATACTGGCATTGTAGCTCCAGTTTTCTCATTAACCCACTAAATTTGGCAAGATTACAATACAGAATAATTTAGGCATGCAAGTTAAATCATACGGAGGTCATATGAGCTTTGCATGTTGAAGATGACTGTTAAAGTTGCTTCTGAGGTTTGGTCTAACTTAGATACTATTTACACATTGTGCTCTGGCTATAAATTATGGATTTTTAGCTGTGAAATGAAATCACACATTATAGTAAAGGATGTGCTTTTCCTAGGAGAGCTTTATTCTGTAGTCTTCCTTAGTTTCAAGATCAAAACATTCAGGTTGGAGGGAGACAGCAGGTACTATGTAAATATGTGTTTAAACCTCAATTTAGATGTTGGCATTTTTTTGGCTTTCTAAGAGAACAGGAGGTAGCTTGCAGGAAATATTTATGTACTCATCATTAGGGCAAACAAGTCCTGTCTTTCTGTTTCTTATCGAAGACAGGATCTGCCACTTTCAGGAGGCAGCTATGGGTAGTTTTCTACAAAGAAAAGGAAGCCCCCAGGATGATGGCAGGGCTGGCAGAGCAGGAACAATACCAACAAGGGCACAGCCTTACAGTAACTGAGCAAGATAGGGAGTGTAGGTTTAGTGATGGTAACCAGGGTCAGCTGGGAGTCTATCATTTGCCAGCTAACTCTTGATGTGATGAGGAAATCTGAAAGTCAAACCAGGATATCAAGTCGACAAGGCAAGGCCAGGATCCCCAAAGTGAGGTCCAGGTGCAATTGCTCAAGCAAGGACCAAGGCAAAGCACCAGAATTCTCTGCAACTCCGGAGCCAAAGCAAGGAGGCCCTACCAAGGGGCTTTTTCTCACAACTAGTTCTTTTCACAGGAGCTGGATAAAAGCTGTTGCATAGCTGAACTAAGTCAGAGCTGGCCTTGAGTGTAGGCAACCAAACTGTTGCAGTAAGAAATTTGTTGGCATGCTCAATGTACCGGTGTAGTGAAATGAGGCAATCAGGTGCCACTAATTACCAGGCAGTGGGCATAAGCTTGTGTTAAGCCCACCTGTGCCTGATTAGGGCGGGCCCCAACTGCGCATGAGCAGGACTGGGGAGCCAATAAAAGGTGAGCTTCCAAACACAGGCTCAGCTCACTCCTGAGTAAGGGAGGTCAGTTGAATCTGGAGCAGTAGCACTGAGCTAGGCTAACCAGTCCTGAGGGCAACCAACTCGGAGGGCTATTTGTGCACTTCTACTGGAACACATGTTAGATTGCAGAACACTGTGCCCTAAGAGAGGTTTGTCTTGCAACATACTGGCCTTTCTTATTTCCTGACCTTAAATTGTTGCTACTTGTTTTGGTTTTCATTCAAAGAAGACAATACCTCATGTGAAGTTCATGGAGGTAACATAAACTTGACAAGAATGTTTGTTTTGTGTTAGTTGGGTAGTAACTAGCTCTTTCCTTTGTTAAGAACCATAGTTAAAGCTATTAGGAGTTTTTTGCTTGTATATCTGACTGAATAAAACTTCTAGCATGGCTGACTGCAGATATGGATTGGAAAGGGCACACTGAATTTATCTTTTCACATGAAAAAATGTTAATAGTAATGGAATAGGGTGATTCTTAGAATGATTTAATGTTTTAGGTTTTCAGCTGGTCAGTTAGAGGCTTATTCAGAACAAGCTTCTGTTGAAATAAGGGTTGATAATTTGTTTTCATTAAAAGCTATAAAAGATTCTCATCCTTTCTATTTCCTTCCTCTAGTAACCTTGAGCCAAGTAGTCAGTAATCAGTAATGCACCAAAGAAATGGCTGTCAGGTATTAGTGTGTCTGTTTCCTGGGCCTAATATGACTCTTTTTTTAGGCCACACTCTTCAATTACTATGCTTTGGATCCATGCCCTTGTCACATCTATCTATTGCTTTGTGCTAGGCTATCATTGTCCTTCCATTTTGTGTCAGAGAGATAGTTATTAGCAATTACTAGGTTTATGGTTTAAGGAGGCATTTTTGATTTGTTTTTTCTTTGTTTTTGCTTGTTCCTGTGATTTTATTTTTATTTGCTGATACTTTTATGAATAAGAAAATACACTGTTGGAATTTTATCCTTAAGAGCTTCTGTGTCTACCTATCTGGGGTTATATATTTTTTCTTTTGTTAATGGTATAGATAGGTGAAACACTTGGTGCCTCTGATCCAGTCTATCACAAGTCAGGCCTTTATGAGGGAACTGAACCAATCAAAATTTGTGATTAATAATTTGCTTCTAGTCTGAAGTAGGACAGTCATGAACCTAAATACAGCTTAAAGGCAGCATGATCCTTGTAACAGTACATAATTGAGCAGTGATGGTGAGCTATAGGCTGGAGTGTTTTTATTCATTCAGTTCAGATTTTTAGGCAGGTGGGCTTGGAGAGTGAATCCTGTGGATAAGTGTCTATTGAAAGGACTAGAGAGCTCTGCCAAACTTCTGGCACCAGACTAGCAGTGTATAAAAAGAGTACTCTTTGCAGAAAATGATGGCTTAAGTACACATTTGATACATCATGAGTGTTGTTTTGGAGAAGTAAGGCCAATCTAAACTAGAGGTATTGGAAGCCTTTAGATCCAATGTGTTCTTGGATGCCCAGATTGTTGGCTCACAGGTTTATGAAGTATTTTTGCTAATTTATTTTATTGCACTTCTTGTTTGGATTATTTTCCTGGCTGTTTCCTGAATTCTGTTCTCATTAACAGTTTATAATGCACCTTGATGTGTGGAATACTGTTTGTCACGTTACTTTCTGACAATATTTGTGTTTCTATTGTGTCTATGTGAAGTCAATGATTTTTAATTGTCAGCTTGATGCTCCAGCTGGAAAATCTGTCAAAATGGCTTGTCTGGATTTCAAGGTTTCCATTTTTCAGCTCTTGTTTACTTTCCCACATATTCACAGCTTCCTCCCACTTAAGCTGCCAAAATGTCAGTGCATATCCTGAAAGAATTGCTGCCTGATAGCTCAAAATGTACCTTCCTGGGTCTTCCTGGTCCCAGTCAAACATACCCAGAAGTCTTATTTCTGATGGCTTCTTTTAGTTTGTTAGTCTTGGCTGCTGCTATACTTTCTCTCCCTCATCTCCATCACCACATGGGAGCAGAACTGTGGGAGAAACAATGAAACTCTGAATATCTACCAAGGCACATCTTAAAGAGAACTGAAGGATTTGGATATGTAGCAATTTAACAGTCAAATATTTAGATTACTGTCTTTTAATGAAATATGAAATGGAACTTGTTCAAGAAGTCAAGTTAAATATTTTTTAAAATATTTTGTTCATCCTAATAACCCTAATAATTTATTTATAAAATTGGGTAATACTCTTTGTTCACAATGTTGCTGCTTTCCTTTGTATTTTGTGTAAGTTTTAAATGGTCCCTATTGTCATTGGTCTTAACTGTGAAGGACATAGTATTACCTTTGTCTGCAATCTCCATGCCTGTCTTGATGATTGATCTTTTTCTTTTTAAAAAAAAATGTTGAAATTTTGGGTCTTAAGTCATCAAATAATACTTTTCTTGAATTCCACTAAAGCAACCTCTAGTTAATTAGCTAATTGTTTTGAATTATCTCATTGCTTTATATCTCAGGTGGTTTTTCACACTTTTTGATTTTGTTTACTTTTATATTGTAAAAATCTAAATACTGTATCAAAGAGGGAGGGAAAGAAAAGGCTTGGGATTAGTCAAGCTAACTGTGAATCACTAGATGTTTATGCAAATATATATTAAAACCTATTAATTCTTTAGGCTTTATTCTTCATGTAATTGATAACGAACACAAAAGAAATTAAATAATTTTAGATTTTCAAGGAGAAGTACTGATTAAACCAGATGAATGCTATCATAGTTAGGAAGCTCAAGTGTGTCACCCTCAGATTCACTGAATTGAATCACTGAATCACTGAATGCTAACAGTTCCAGCAGATTACCTGAAGAAGTTTCAAGTGACCCTTAGCTATGCAGTAGAAGCATGAAATATCTGGTTTGAAATGGCTTGAAACGCAGTCAACTTAATTTTAGATACTGCTGCTAAATCTAAATTCAGGGTAAATAAGGATGCTAATAAATTTGAGAGAATAATTAGAGTAAGCTGAATTTTTGATCCATGCCATGCTCTTTGGATTTACTTGGTCTGAGATCTAGGGAGATGCAGAAGATAAGACAGGTGAGAAGGCAGAGAAGGAACTGAAGAAGCAGATGAGAGAAGTTACGGGAAGAAAAAAGTCTTTTTGAAAGATATTTAATCATATTTACATGAAGAAATTAAAGATTACAAAGGAACGTCTCTGAGCACTAGAAGTTAACTCAATGTAGTAAAAAAGTTAATACATTCTCTAGCAATGTTTTTGCTTATTCGAATAGGACACTCCAAAACCATTTCTGAGCATGGTTAAGAAATGAGAACAGGCTAGGAACACTTCCCAGCAGGTATAGATAGGAGTCAGTCTATGCCAGTTGGTTTTGGTGTCACAGATGTGAACTGAGCAGTAGCAGACATAACCATACTAATATGAGAGAACTGTCTTGGTAAGATGTGATGAGGACTATCTTGGTGAGATACTGCAACAAGTTGTCCAAGGAAGTGGTGGCTGCCCCATCCCTGGAAGTGTTCAAGACCTGTTTGGATGTGGTCTTGAATAACCTGAGCTAATGAAATCTGTCCCTGCCTGTGCAGGGGGTTGGAACTAGATAATCTTTAAGATCCCTTCCAACCTGAAACAATTATGATTCTATCATAGAGCAGGGAAGATCTAGGAGTCAATATCTTGTGTCCAAAAGCAAGACTGAGTATGGAAAAATTTCTAAAGGCAAATGACTGATCTTTTAACAGTAAGATTTTATGCGTTTGATATCTGCAAAGCAGATATATTTCAAGGGGAAATCAATATAGGAAGTGCCTTATAAATACAGATAATCTGAAAAGATTCCTAAGATTGCAAAGCTGTGCAAAAACCCCTAAACTTATTCAAATGGAAAAATTTTCTTACCCTTGGGTTCTGCAATTGTTAAACAAAGTTCAGTTTATGATGTGGTAATATGTATGTAAAACATAATATATTTTTTATATCATCTTAGAACCTAGAGTATTAGATTTTGTCAAGTGAAGATGATTTAACTGTGAAAAGCTTAATCCATCTTTACAAAATATTGTGTTGCTGATGAGAAATTAGAGAATGATGTGTTAAAAATCTAGTAAACAATAAACAATAGAGGGTCTATCTGGAAAGAAAGGATTTACTCATGATGAGGAAAGAATAAGGACTCCCTTCTTGACTACATGTGGTCAAACCACTGTGGCTGAGAGTTAATTATACTAATGCAGTTAGAAAACACTAGAACTTTCTGTGAGCATGAAATAATTTGTTCATGGCACATGAATTTTAATTGGGGATGATAAACTACAGCTGTTTATGGAATTTGGGAGTCTTTTATTTTCTGTTAATGTTTAATATAATCACATCAATAAAAGGGAGACTTGTGCTTGTGATTTTGGACATTAGTTTTTGAAAGAAGTGTATGTGATCAGCATGCCTATACTTATACTAAACAAGATTGATACAGAAAAAAAAAAGCTTTTCAATCACTAACAATCCAAGGCATAAAATTACTTTATCCTGTAATGCCTGAGAAATTAAGGTAGAATGATAAATAGTATGCATGCAAGCACTGTACCACTGTACTTTGTAATTGTTGTAAACAGACTATTAATCTTTTTCATTAAATGTAAGGGTCTCAGAAATTTGAACCTTATTTTCACAAGCTTATCAGTCATCTGGTATCTCAGGTTATTTCTAGTGCTGGAGTGAGTTGACCCTGGCCACCATCTAACCCCCATCCATCTGTTTGTTCACCCATCCTAGTACAATAGTGAAGAAAATTGGAAGGGCAAAAGTAGGAAAAATTGTAGGTCAGGATAAAGCTATGTAATAAGTGAAGCAAAGCTTTTGCAAGCAAAGCAAAATAAGAAATTCATTCACTATTTCCCATCTGCAGCCATTTCCAGGGACGTAGAGCTTCATAAGGCATATCAGTAACTTGGAAAGACAAACACCATAACCATGAAATTTCCCTTTTCCTCCTCTCCTTAAACTTTTCTTACATCACATAGTATGGTATGGGATATCCTCTTTCCCTGTTTGTCTCCTCCTAAACTCTTGCGCACCCCCACACCACTTACTGGGAGGTACAGAGTAGGGTAAAAAAGGCCTTGAGGCAATGCTAACACTGTTCAGCAATTAGTAAACCATGGGTGTGTTGTCCACACTGTTTTGGCCACCAATCCAAACCACAGTACCATACAGTCTGCTATGAAGAAAACTTAACTCCATCATAGCCAGAATTTTTAAAATTTGTATCTCTTATTCCATGCAGTTTGTGCATGCTCATGTGGCACACCATCCACTACATCCTCATTAACCAGCATCATCTTGTTACCATCCTTTGTCATGTATGTTATCATTCCCTTAGCCTATGCCACCCTTGTAACTGTAGACCATACCCCACAATTGTGTATCACAGACAAGTATAGAATACATATGGACATGGGACTACTCACATCCCTGTTTGACAGCAGCTCCAGATTTCACTTTATGCAAGATAATACCACATTAGTCTAAGTTTGTAAGATCCTTCTTTTAAGCCATCTTTATCTGCCCTTGTACTATGCTTCTGCTCATTATGTGACAGAAAACCAGACTAATGGCATCTTGTCTTCCTTGGCATAGGAGCTGCAATGATGACTGGGCCTGGGGTCTTGGTCCTGGCATGAGCTGTACCATAGGTATGCCTCTTCCTGGATTTGCATTTTGATGATGATCTTGCCTTGCTGACTTGTCTTCTTGGTTGGGCCTTGGATCTGCTCCTTCTCCTTGGATACTGTGAGACTGCACTTCTTGCTAGTGCAGTTAATGTCTTTTTTTGCTTTGCTGTCACCAATAGCTCCCAGCTTGCCTTCCCTGAAGGAATTAATACCTGAAAGTGAGGACTGTGAGCCATGTTTTCAGGGTGCATTACCCTGCAATATAAGGAATAAAGGCATATAGATTACCATCTTAAACTTCCTTAAAAATTTTGTTTATTTTTTGATATATAGTTTATTTTTTTCCAAAGTTTGTAACACTGTTTCACTACATTATTCCATTTTAAAGAAGTTGAAATTCCATACCCATAAGTCCAACAGTCCTGTTTTAAAATCAGCTTTCATCCCAAGACATTTTTCAAGTTCCAGTATGACCACCTGTTTCTCTTATTTCATTCTGACATCCTCTATTTGATTTTCCTTTTTCTCTGCATGATAAATTTTTTCGGGAACTTCATAAATATGCAGAGCTCTCACCAGGTTTAGGCCTCTTCACCAATAAAACAAGTTATTCCTGTGAAGAAAAGCTCACCTAAATTATGTGCTTTGTAAATCAACCGTGTAGGGCCACTAGGAGATTTTGTTTTTTCCTAACCACTGTGAGTTGAGTTTACACCCTGAAGTATGAGAATTCATTGTCATCATGCTATTTAATACCAAAACATCAAAACAGGTGTTCAGCATACAATAAAAAGATTTACAAACTTACTTTACAACTTTATTAATATACAATAAAAATCTCAGAGAAAAATAAGTTCACATGTGATTTTTTTTTTCCCCTAAATCTTCTGATAAGTCACTACAAAAGAGGAACAACAGGAAACCAGCGGCAAATGTGTGAATTTTCTTAGGGTACAGTAGCTTAGTCATAGGTAATAGATTAAGCCAGGAAAAGACAACTGGTGGTGTGTTGTGATTGAACTTCTGTATGATAAAGAATAAAGTTCTATTCAACTTCAGTGAAATTCTAATAGTGAATTTGTTTCAGACAATGGGAGGGCAGACTGCTGGAGAGAGATGTAATTTGTAACATCCTGTGAAGCTGAAGATGGATTTGGTGCATTTAAATTGGGCTAGGATTTGAGGCTGGACTTCAGGTGTACAGTGTGAAATGGAAAAAACATGACTTGCAGAACTTGTATAGCATGCAACCTTTGGAGATGAGTCAGTTACATCAAAATATCTACTATTTATTGATATAACTGCAACTGTTGACAGGAGAAATGCCAGGAGTTAATGGTGTCTCAGACAAATGGAATAGATTAGGAAAAAGAAACAGATTTTTGTCTTTTTGAGGGGAGAGAATAAGCAAAAGTTTCAATAATTATCTGTTCAAAGGCTAGTTATGCTTGTGAAAACAGAACAGAGAAAACTGAGGTAAAACACTGCTGTAAGAAATGGAGCAGTTGAGTATTTATCTAGAAGTCTTTTCATAAGAAATACAAAGTATGTGGAAATTTTGTAAGCTATGTGAGTTAACATTTTATCATAAATGAATATCTTAATGAAGATCATGTTTAACAGAGTGTGCAACAGAAAACAGATACACCAGCCTCATCTCCATCAGAGAGAAACCCAAATGCAGAGTGGTACCAAAGGTTAATGTTTTATTCACTGTTTGTGGTTGTGAAATTTAAGATTTTTCTATGTCATATTTTGGCTCTTTTAACAGATCTCTACTAACATCTTAAAAAGAAAACACAAACAGAAGAATGATGTATTGCTACTTTTTATGCAGGCATCTGGGAATATTACATTACTTCAGACATGACCAGATCACTGCTGAGGTATTGTCTCTCATCATCTTGTATTCTAAAGAAAACAAAAACAAAAACCAACCAACCAAAAAACCATAAATATACAAGTTTTTTACATTACCAAATGTAAACCTCCAATCACTTAGAAATCATCTTGGATGGGGAGGGCTTTTGGTGGCCATGCTTTTAGTGGCCTTCTATGATGCGGTAACATTGGTGGATAAGAGGAGAGCAATGGAAGACATCTGTCTTGCATGACATCCTTGTCTCTAAATTGAAAACATACAGACTTGACAGATGGATCACTCTGTGGATAAAGAATTGGCTGGATGGTTGCACTCAAAGAGTTGTGGTCAATGGCTCAATGTCCAAGACGAGATCAGTGACAAGTGGCATTCCTCAAGGGTTGGAATTGGGACCAGAGCTGTTTTAACATCTTTGTCAGTGACATGGGCAGCAGAATTGAATGCAACCTCAGCCAACTTTGTGACAACACCAACCTTTGTGTTGTGTGTGATACAGAGGAGGGAAAGGATGTCATTCAGAGGGACCTTGACAAGCTTGAGAGGTGGGCCTGTGCAAGCCATATGAACAAGGTCAAGTGCAAAGTCCTACATCTGGGCCAGGGCAATCCCAAGCACTATTACAGGTTGGGTGGAGAATTGATTGAGAAACAGTCTTAGGTCTGTTGGTTGATGAGAAACTGAACAGGCTTTCAACAACTTCAAATTTTTCTTTGCTTGTTTACTTCAAGCTTTTTGGTTTTTATATTGTTGTCCACTCATGGGCCAAAGAGTCTTAGAATACTCACATGGAAGAGGGGTTTTAAGCATTGTTAGAAACTGTCATGTATAGAATGACTGTCATCCTTACAGGTAAAAGCAAAGAGTACTTAAAAGGAGCTCAGGAAAGGGACTTTTGCATCTCTGCAACACTTTCAAACTTCCTCCTAAGACTGGTTTTAATTATTTGAGATTTTCTTCAGCAAAGGAAAAAAATCTTCCTTTAAATTGTGTTTCTTCTTTGTCTACCATATTGTCACCAAGTAAGATTTAATTAGCTTGGGTTCATTCCAGCTTACTTTAGACAGCTAACCAAAGTGGATTATTTGGGAACATACTTAACTAAAGCTCCCTTTTCTCTCAGTAGAGACAGGCACCAGAATTATCCTCTCCTTATCAATTGTGAAGGAAATAGAGAGTAACTCCTGAATTAGAGAACTCCATTTGCTGACTGAGATAGCATGGATTAATTAGTTACAATGTTTTAGGTGAAGGTCTGGGAGAGTACAGTTATATTTGTCTTAGCAAACAGAAAAGTATAATAGGAAGAGATTTGTAGAGCAAAAAAATTGAGTATGCCTTAATTTATTGAGAGGATTTTATTCTGAAGTCTTGACTGGTCATCTACTCAGACAACTGTCAGCTGTTGGAGTACTTCTCCTGGAAACTATTGTCCAGGTTTCCTTGTGTCAAAGGGAATCCAATTTGCATGTTCTGAGGGAAATTTGACATTACTGACTGCTGCAGTGAAAATTTTTAGTGCTGATGTATTAAGAAAAGATTGTAAGATGCAAACCTATATTCAGGAAGTGAGGATGACCAAGAGATGAAATTCAAAAATTTTAGCAGAGATTCAAGTTTAAAGAGTAAGGTAAATAGCTTTAAATGAGCAAAAATAGCTGTCAGAGGGATTCCATGGCAGCTATCTTGAAACAGAGCAGACAGAAGAAAAGTCTCAGAAAAAAGGCTGAAACTGAAAGACAGGCACTTGATCATTGATCAGTCCCAGGATCAGGACTTGAGATGGAAAAGGATCACATTTTTTGATCTTGAAGGATGTTCTAGCATGAAACATCAGTGGGATTTAAGTTTAAAACTGAGCCAATGCTTCTTCAGAACAGTAGCATTTTTGATCACATGAAGGCATACTGACAAGCTTATACTACAGACTCTTTATAAAACATAGCTCAGATTAAAAAAATAAATATTCTGCTTCAAAACAATTGTAGCATATCAAGTCAAGTTTATTGGGGCTTAAGCTTATTGTAAAAATATAGGTCCATGTTGCCAATACAATTTTGGAGCTGTAGAATAGTTTAATAAAATAAAAATCAGTTTAAAGAAACAGGAAAATATTTTGGGTTGGAGCCATCATCTTGTTGTGCTGCTAGTAATTAGGCTTTGTTGCCTGGGCCATGTTCTTATCTGACTGCAGATTTCATTTGAAAACCAACTGGTATAAAGCATATGGACTGCCTTAGTAATCCCATATGTGATGAAAGCTGGCTGTTATCTCTGCAGGATTCAGACAATGATGACATTACAGAATGCTTTAACTGTGAAGTAGACATCTTGAAACTGTGTACCTAGTTTAATAGGTATCCCTGAAATTCTGAAGTGCAACAGTACTAGATTGGCTGCCTTTAATGCTTCCCGTCCTTCTTAGGCTTTTTAACTTAAAAACTGGGTTTTCATAGACAATTCAGGCCTGAATCCCCAACAATAGGCAAAGGGCAGGCATTTAGAAGTAAAATGCACCTGAAATCTAAAGAAGTTGGAGTTATTTAGGAGAAAAGGACCTTATAGCAACCTACCAATATCTGAAGGGGGCCTACAAGAAAGCTGAGGAAGGGCTTTTTACATGGGTGTGTAGTGAGAGGACAAGGGAAAATGGTTTCAAATTTGAAGAGGGGAGATTTAGGTTAGATATTAGGAAGAAATTATTTAATTTGAGGGTGGTAAGACACTGGAACAGTTTACCTGAGGAAATTGTGGCTGCCCTATCACTAGAAGTGTTTAAGGCCAGGCTGGATGGGGCCTTGAGAAGCCTGGTCTAGTGGGATGTGTCCCTGCCTATGCAGGGGGGTTGGAACTAGGTTATCTTTAAGGTCCCTTCCAACCCAAATGCATCTGTGATTCTTAAGGTACTGCATAAGCACTACTTCAGCCATATGTTACCATTTTAATTCTAACCCTGATTGAAACTTGAAATATGAATTCAAATCCATTGATATATTACTCTAATGATGCAGAGGATGTTCCTGATTTGCAGACAGATGTTTACAGCTTTCCAGTTATGTTTTGGCTTTAGACAAATATATAGCTCAGTTTTCTAGAACTGAGTTTTGGAAAGTTTAAATTGGTATTAAAATTTTCCTCTCATTATAATCATATTAAACTTCTTTTAAATATCTAGATCTGTGTCTCTCCTATGAAGAAGTAGATATAATTGATTAGCTTGTAAACCAAAAAGCACAGTATCAATAGAAAACAGCAGGGAACATTAGCAGAGGAGATTGCTGTTCTTTTAAGATGCAGACATTGTTGGAAAAGGTGGCTGTGTAAAATTGTGGCTACCCTGAGTTGTACTACTAAGCACTGAGAGCCTGAAAATTCTAAAATTATTACCTTACAATTAAGTGCATCTTTTTTTTTCTCATGACTTCACAGAACAAGGATTATTCTTTAACAGAGATTTATATGCTAGAATGGAGCTGTGAACAGTGAGAGAAACTGGGAAGGTGGGATTATTTCCCAAAGAGACCAGAGGCACTCCCACTCTCAAACTGTGCAATGGGAAAAAGCTCTGCATTATGAAGGAACACTGCCAGTGAAAGGAGGGTGATTGTGCTTCTGGCTTGAGACATCTGAGGAGCATAGATAGGAGTAATCAAATCCTGTGTAACATTGCTTCTTAATCTTCAGTTTCTATGAAGCTGGAAAATAGCATACACTTCAGGATAGTGGCTGTACATAGGTAAATTAAATAATGTCAGGTTTTAAAATTATTTATATTTAAAATTTTGGAATGATCTGTGGTTCCTGGTTGAGTCAGGGCAACAAGCATTTTTCCAGGCAGAGTACAGAAGGCTGGCATAGGGCAAGCATGCTTACATGCCAGTAGTTTTCATGCAGACACTATCAGGGATGATAAAGCACTTTAAGACCTGTGCCAGCTATGCCTGGACTATGGACAGGCCCTGGAAATGATAAGTTTAATCATCTAAATGTGTCCAGAACATTCCCATGAGAACAGTAATGGGAGTAGGAGGTGAGACAGTGAAAAAACAAGGCATTGTGAGCTCCTCTCTCCTCTCATGTTCATTGCTGCCTCTGCATCAAATCTGCTCTAATCTTTGGTCATAAATCCTTCACTTTATCTCTATAACAATGTCTGGACACTTGTGATAGGAAATAGAGAAAAGTAGTACATAAAGAAATAGTAGAAATAGAGTAAAACAAATTAGTTTTATATTACTTATTGTGTAATGGTTATGTACTTAATTATTTTAAGTTCTTAAAATAAGCGGTGTCGTAATGGTGTTTATCATAGCAAATATTACTGTTGTTATGCCTGATGATAACCACCATAATCAAGGAATAAACTGATTCTAGACCACCTGTATATCTTCACTTTATGGAATCTATTTTCCAGGTTATTAAAAAAAATATTGATTGATTCAGAGCATAATAAGATGTTTCAAGTTCGATAGGTTGGGCAATTTATCTATTTATTTTATTAAATGTCAAAGGTGGAGTTATTGCTTTGGATCTGCTTGCACAGTGGCTTGCAGAAGTTGAGAGACAGACAGGATCATTGCAGGATACTTGATAAACATAGGGTAGATGTCATTGCTACAGGCAGCACATTTGCTGTCAAACAAATATGAGTCCTAACTGAAGAGGTTTTGAGGCTCATTCTGTAAAATTTTTTTGCAGTATGGACAGTTTTGTGACACTGGGGGGGAGAGATTTTCTTTGGGGGTAACTTGATAGGAAATAAAATAGGAAACTTAACAAAATAGGAACTGTTGAAGTAAATGTAGCACTGCATATTGTTTTGTGAGGTAATAGGATTAGATAGATAACAGAAGTAGGACTTGTAATTAGCTAGAAGACTACTGAGTGGACTTCTAATGGCACTGCAGTATGCTTATTTAGTAAGCAGCATCCCAACTGACAGGAAGATGGCCAGTGTAACACCATAATTGACATTAAAACCTAAGGACAGGTTAAATAACAGTTTTGTTTAACTCCAGTTGTGGGATAAGTAAGAGTTATTATTTTTAAGATCAAATGGTGAACATTTTGAAAATTATATCTCAATAAAACTGAGACATTTCCGTGGTTTAGAGGTTATTTCTCACTACTGCACTTCAGTGCACTGCTATCAAGACAAAGGAGAAACAAATACGCTTCGTAAACTAAAGAGGATTGGAAGGACACATTTGGCAATGTTTTCATGTCTAAAGCTTTAAGCTGAAAGATGCAGAATTCTTGATATGCAGAACATGAAGTAGGTTTAATAATGCTCTACATAGCTGCTCCTCTGTTGTGAAATACAGATACCAAACTGTAGTTATGCGTGTTTTAAATTCAGACTTGAAATAAGTTACCAAAGACATAAACTGTACTTAAAAAAAAGCAAAAAAAACCCAACCCAAAAATGCAGTATTAAAATTAAAATGGTGATTCCTGGTTGTGCAACAAATATTAATATAAAAAGTGACCAAGTTCTTCTTAGTTTTAAGTATGTGTGGTAAATATAACTTTTTTTCTTGCATATTAAGATCAGAAAATGTGATAAAGTGAATAGAAATATACATCTTCTACACGGAGAGAGGGTCACTTTGCAGAAACATTTAAATGATTGTGACTGTTAAAGTATTTATAGCTTATACCCAGATAAGATCTGCACTGTGTGTGAAGCAAAAAAAGGTATCTTAAGTTAAACATATTTTTAGGCCAAGCAACTTGTTATCTTATTATCTACCTCAACAACAAATTAAAATTGAGGTGATCAAATATCTGGGGAAATATGTTTTTATTATTAATTCAAATTCATTGTAAGACCAAAATACACTCTGAAATAAGAAAATTGATGTTTGTATTAAGAACTACTTTAAAAACATTTCACTTTTTGAAATTGTCCTTAGTTTTGCACTATAGGGTTGAGCAGATTATTTACGATGCTAGAGAGAAACCCGAAATTTCTTCCAGATTATAATTTCTTCAGTAAAATAAGAAAATTAAATCATTGCCACCTGAACTTTATCCATTTTAGTGTCTTCAAGTAATGTAGAGTGATTGTATGTGTTTTGTGATTGACTGCCAATAGTACAGCAAATCTGATCAGTTCAGAGTTCTAGTGTGTGTTACTAGAAGTAGCTAAATAACATTTTAATTAAATAGATTTAAATAGATTGCAGTTGTTTATTAATTTATCAAAGACACATAATTAACTGACAGTCATTAACTTGTACACTGCAGATCAATATCAGCAAGAAAAAAAAACCAAAAAACAACAAAAACCCAGTACACTACAGCACAAACAAAAAAGGTAAATTTACATGACAAAAAAAGTTTAAATACTCCAAAAGTACCCATCCTCCTCCACTTCTAAGTTCACATCAACCTTCCTCTAAGAACAAGTGGGTTACATAAACAGATGCGTGCTTTTAATTCTCATGTGCTTGGCCTTGTAAGGGGTGGGGGCTGTGCTGTTACCTGCTCTGTCACCCCTCAGGTATAAATCTTTCTGCTGCTTCAATACTTTTCAGGCTTAAACTTTTTTTTATTTTAAAAATGTCTTTGTAATACCCAGGTTGCTCTTTAATCTGTTTGATGGGAATCATCCTTTTTAACATGACCATTTTGCTTCAAAGCTTCCTCTAGACAGTTTTGGATGTCCCAGCCCCACACACTGACTGTATTGATTTTCTCATCTTAATAGCTGCTGTTATCAAATGAAATGCAAAAACTGATTTGGGATCTATTTTATGATTGCTGTATCAATTGTAAAAAATGTTTGCTTAGTCATAAATAAGACCACTTATTTTCTACTTAACACAGTAATTTTTTAAGTGATATCTTCTTCCTTAAAGCTGAATGGCAAAAGTAAATGTGAATGTCACTATTTTCCTAACCAATCATTTAGTCTTTTCCAACATGCTGAGCTACCATCAGATTCTGTCTACTCCTATGTAAGGAGTACTTAACATGTATGAAAATGATTGCTTCCTTAGGTATCTGAATAAAGATATAAGAGGCTAAATTTCTGTAGATGAAATGTTAACTCTTTTTGAGCCAAACATTTTAATGATTCCTTTTAGGAAAATTGACTACAAGTTTCAGTATCAGAGCAATTCATTAAATATTTTCAAAAAACAAGATTGTGGTTTGGTTGCATATTAGGAATAAATGCAAATAAACGGTAATAAGGTTACTTGTAATTCACTTTTATATACAATAATATTTAAAAATATTCAAGTTAGAAGCAGTATTTTTATATATATTTTAGAGTGAGCAAACAGAAATTAAATAAAATTTACTTACTTCACAGTATTTAAAAAAATTTCTTATGACAGCAATAAACAATAGTTTCCCAACAGCAGATGGACTGACTTTAAATTGGACTTAGGCAATTAACATAGTTTCTATCATCTATTGTGTATGCTCAGAGAGAGAAACTGGGCCACTGTAATGTCAGAATGATTCTACTTAATCAAAATGCAACAATACTCAATTCTCTTGTAGTATAGCAGGACGGGAGATAAGGCTCCAGCATTATTAAAGGATTTTGTTGACTTACTGAAGACAGATGAAAACAAGAGCTGTCAGCAGTACAATGATTAGAATTAGGTAGAAGTATTTCAGTGAGTTTTGAAGAATTATGCACATACAGAGAGAAAGAAAGATCTGGCAACATTTAACCTTTTTATCTCCATTATGTACAGTCTAACCTTGTTTTTTTTCCTCTGTTATTCTGTTCCCTACACTTACTTACAAGGCATGGTCCTTTCTGCTCGTCTTTTCTCCTCCTGACTGATTCTTCGTGCATTCCCAAAGGAGGCAGCAGCGTTATGGATGGTGTCTCCATGTCTCCTGACTGGAGGCCAGAGTGGACACTGCTGGCAGTCAGTATGGCCAAAGCTGAGGGATTGTTTCAGGGTGTCCCTGTATCTTCTCTCTGGGGCTCCTCTGTCGCAGCAGCCGGTGGCAAGTTCACCACAGAGCACACTCTTAGGGAGAAGTTGATCCCCCATCCTGGAGACGTGCCCTGCCCAGCACAGCTGTGTCCTCAGTAGCATGGCCTCAATACTGGTGACCTCTGTCTGTTCAAGGACAGTGACACTGGTCACATAGTCCAGCGTGTGAGCAACAAGGGCAGTATCATCAGCAAAAAGTACCTCATGGACATGGTGATTTAGGGTCTTGGTGTTGGCTTTCAGTCACCTTAGGTTGAATAGGCTCCCATCAGTACCATATCAGATGTAAATGCCATTTTCTTCATGGAGGTCTGCTGTGGCCCTTTGGACCATCGTGCTGAAGAAAAGTGTGAATAGAGTGGGTGCAAGAACGCAGCCTTGTTTCTCACCATTGGTTATTGGGAAGGATTCAGAGAGTGCATCGCCATGTCTGACTTGGCCCCGCTGATCTTCATGTAGCAGGATGATCATTTTGAGGAACTTAGGTGGGAGCCAGTACTGAATATCACATTGATTAGTATCTAATGTTGAACCTGAAGGTATTTGTTCAGAGATTCTCCTAGGGTTTGTGAAGAATGTACCTTGCTAACTTTAAAAGTGGTACATTCTTTTACAAAGTAGCACTTTATTTCAATTCTATTACTAATGGGTCATTATGGTATTTTAATAGTTTCACTTGTCTCAGTGTGAAAGCCTATGCATTTTCACAAAGTATTCTAGAATAAAGCTTGAAAGTCCCCTTGTTAAGGAGATTCTTTAAAGACTCTGGAAATACACACAGTGTTGTCCTTTCAATGATATACATCAAGGATTTGCTGAAGTTCAGGAAGGAGTGTATGGCTAAAGGATGTGAAGTTTAATGAAGGAGAGTGTATTGCACGTAAGGGCATCAAGTATGAAGAATAAGAGCACAGTGATTCTTGATAAGTGAATTTCCATCTGTCAAGAAAAGAAGGGAAAGGTTAATGCCTTTGACTTTGCTGAAAGGTTCTCTTTATTAAGCCTGTGACCTAAGTTAGTTGTATGGGAAAATGTAGGACAATTTATTGGGGATTTATTGGTATGCTGGATTTACTTTGTTTGATTTTTTCAACCTTTTATACTTTGACTGTGGCCTTCCTCTGACTTCAGAAATTATATATCAATATTCATCACATTCTTAAGGACAATCCAGACCTCAAGTTTTGTTGGTATGTGGCCAAAGGAAGAGACATTCTTTCAGAGGTGGTAGTCTTTTCATTTTTTTCCAGTGTAATATAGGCATAAAGATAATTCAGAGATCTGTGTGTTTTGCTTTCATGTTCACAAAGTTTTTTGAGCATTCTTGAACTTTTTTGAGGTCTCACAAATAGGTCACAGGGTCCATGGGATTGCATTTGTTTGCTATGAAAGCTTTGTATTCCTCTCCAGCTTGGAGCAGTCTCCCTCTTGCTTGTTTTCTGGCAAAAAGCATACACTGAGAAGAACTTTATTCAATTCATTTATTGAGGACCACTGTCAATCATCTACCAAAGATCTTGGAAATATAGGGAAGTCACTATTGTCTGGAAGGCAGCCAGTGGTATTCTAATTTATAACAAAAATGTAAGGCAATACACAACGGAATATCATCTGACCAAAGGTTATTTAGTGGAGTTAGTAAATTCAGCTGTTGGTGTTACAGTTTTCGGAAGAATTTAAAGGGGTTATTAAATGGCCATTTAGATGTCATCTAATATAATAATAGAACGGACCTTTGAATACACAGTCGTTCATATATATAGCTCAGTCATTTTTACATGGTGTTTTGCAGACAAAGTCACGCACTGTTTGTAGAAATAATGAAACACATACAAAACAAAATGAAGGTTACTGTTCATGAGAAGAGAAGTTTACTGAATGTATCTAGTTCACCTACAGAGGTGTTGTTCTTGAATCAGATTATATGCTACTACTGACACTTCACATTTTTTATCCCCAAATGTCTTGATAAGAACATGGAAATATGTTTAAATTGTTTGGGGTTTTTTTGTTTTGGTTTGCTGAGGGGTTTTTTGTTTGTTTTAGGGTTTTTTTGTTTGTGTTTTTTGTTTTTTTTTTTAATTAGCCTGTCCAAAGTAATTAAGAGTTGTAATTATTAATCACATTAATCTCTGTTTTACTGTCATGCTATAAGTGTTCATCCTTTTGAGTGAGCTATGCCTCAGATTTTTCCTTAAATATTTCTGAAACTTAATAAGTATATTTAGAAAATTTATAAAATTGTTCCAGGACCTCTCTTCACTTTTCCTCTTTTCCTGTGCATGCCTCTTTTTTTTTTTCAATTTTCATTCTGTATGCTTTCCTGATATTGCCCATTTTCAGGGGAATTGGAAACCAAAAAAAAAACCACCTTTTCTTCTTCATATTATATGTTCACCTAGTAGTCAAAACCCCCAAATTTAAATTACAATATTTTTGTAAAATTCAAACCCACTTATTTTCTGTATCTCTAGTATTGCATCAACCCTAGATATGTAAGAAATTTGATGCATAATAGCGAACCTATTTTTGCATCCCGACAACTAATTGGAAATTTTTAATTGTCTAAAACATTTGTTGTGAGCTTTCAAAAAAGTTATTTGCTGTAATGGTGAACAAACATAGACATTTGATGTACCAAACTAAACTTTCTTAACAAGTAAATAATGGTAGCAACTACTAGTTGTAGGCTGATAGGACTACACATTTCAGAAAATTATTCTACAAAATTTTGTGTTGGACACCCAGTTGTGGATTCTACTAGAACAGAATGAAACATTACTTTTCTTAAAAAGGATTATGCGCTTTATTTATTGAAGTGCCTGAAATTAATGAAGAAATTTTCTTTGCTTTGACATGTTTGTCATGTTTCCAGTAATTTGTACAGCTTTTTTTACAATATCATACCTTATCAAGGAGGGTTTTTGATTTTTCGGAAGAGGAATGAAAAGTGTTTAAATATTGAAAAAAATGAATGTTGGTTTTTCTTCTCTCACACTTATACAAGAGAGTGGATGCCTCCAGAGAATTCCAGTAAGGTACTTTACATTGATGCTTTTTTTTTTTTCACTCATGTATTCTGACATTTCTTATTCTAGTGAACTGAACTTTACACTAAAATAGTGTCACCTCTCACTCAGTAAGGAACTATTCCAAATGAATATGTATGACAGATTTCAGTCAATAGAAACTCATATAATCTGTTCCTAAAAGAAACCCCAGCAGTACTCATTGCTTTCCTAAGTGGCAGCTAGAAAGAAATAAACCAAGTACTCTTGCTTCTACTTGTGTTTCCAAAGCTTTCTGCAGTTTTCACAGTTGATTAAGATGCTCTTTCACAGGTTTTTTCATTAGTCCACTCAAGTTAGGTTTTACAAAGTGAACCACCAAATGAGAATACAAGAACAGAAAGCTTTCCAATAGATTTAACTTCTTCTTTCTTCATAGACTTTTGGAGAATGCCAGCTCTCCCTTTAAGTTCCAAACACATTAGTCATAGATCACTTAGCACATTTTTTACTATGGTGTGTCGAGATTAAAGGATGCTGATGGGTAAAAGAAAATGGCTATAAGGTTGTCATTATAAAGAATAAATAACACTCAAATATGAAAGTTTCATGTTATCTTTTGTTTTAACTAGTGCCTTTGTTTCACAATTGATTGCCTATTGTACCAAGATGTTTTCACTAACATGGTGATGCATGTAGGCACTTATCCAATATATGTAATTCAGAAAATATTAAAAGCTTTTTTTTTCTTTTTTGTTCTTTATTTAATATTCCCTTAGTTCTTATTTTTTTCCCCATGCTATCTGAGAAGACAAAAGTTAGGAGGAAAAATGTCAAATTCTCAATAAGATTTCCTCTCAAAAAAAAGACAGATACAATCTACTTCAAGCTCATTTTTGTCCAAAACAGATTGTCTATAACTGATCAGTGGCGTTACTAAGCTGACATATTCTTCAGCAGTATATAAATGGATTGATATTATGCTAGTTATTTGGGGTTTATATAAAATACAAGGTTTACATGAGGGTTGCAAATTGACCTACTCAATGGAAATTTGGTTTAATGAGTTAATAGTTATTAACAAGATTCTACATAATGTCAGGGGAGGGAATGACTTCACATGACCTATCAGAAATATTGAAATTTCCCCAGAGGTAATTGCAAATAAGAAATCAAAGCAAAAAGGCCAGTATTGGCTTCTGAAAATATTAAAGTAGAATAATATTTTTAAGGGCAGGGAGAGAGATACATTTTGATTTTTCTAGAACTCCAGCACATCCCCCAGAGTAGGCACTAAAATTTCAAGAAAAAAACCAAACCAAAAGCAAAAACTTTCTTTCTTCAGGTGCTGTTCTACAAAAATGCAATATAAGGGTATAAGAAGTGAGTTTGTAGCCTAAGTATGGATTGGCTATCTAAAAAAACCTATTGCAGAAGAAGCCAGGGCACTTTAAAAGGTACCTTTTTGGTGGAGTTGAAAAGTATAAAAAGTATTAGTTTTCAACAGCCTGCAAAGACTGCAAAGGAAAAGGTAATAGCTCTAAACATTTATAGGGAAGTACTGGTGTAACTGTTTCGGACAGGGAGTATCAGCTCCACAGAAAATACTGAGCTGTTTCAATATGATTATAATTTTGTAATAATATTATTTCAAATTTGAAAGAAAATGTCTTTTTTATTATTTTATTTTATTAGAAACAGGAATTTTCTGTTATTGCAGAAAAAAACAGAATATAGATAACTTCCCTGGGTAGGAGAAAATTCTTTCAGGTTTATTTATAAGCAGGTTTTTTTAAGGAAATACCTTGTGTAATGTTTCTTATCTGGTCTTTGAAGAGGTCTTTCATTTCTAAGTTAATACCATAAAAAGATTATAGGTATAACGAAGGTAATTTGAAAACAGTTATAGTATTTTCATATTTGTATATTCAGGTTATGGAAATAGTTTCTTTTTCAATAGATTTCTTCCATTGTCTACACTGACAAAATATGGTGCATGAGTAAAAGTGAGAGCTTTCTAATACATTTGGGAATATAGTCATACCATAATCAAACTCTTTTCATTATGTCCATGGAACATAGTGAATGTAGTGTGTTTTTCAGCACAATACGAGGAATTTTAAGATGTATGTAAAATAATGATAATCAAATTGTTTCAACAATACAATCACTATAACTTTCCAGAAGACCCCAAAAGTCAATCAGAAATTGAGAGTAGTTTGTGTTGTATCAGTGTCTGACTGTCTTTTCTCCTACTTTTTTTTTAGTTTTAGGGATTGATCATAGTATTTTCACTATCTTTAGCACTGGAACAAAAGGAAAAGGAAAAAAAAACACCAAAAACTGTAGTCTGTCTGTATTTGCCCTAAACAAATCTTGGAGCTATTGATTTCCTTTAAGTATTTGACTTGGTTGGTCTTCAGATAATTAAGAACACACTGAATTAAAAACATCCTAGAGAACAGTTTGCCTTGTAAAATTGAAGTTACCTGCATTTAAAAAAAATTACATGTATTTGCTGCTTTGAATGTGGGAAGGAGATTTTAATTTTAAATATTTCTTATGCATTTGCCACTTTCAGTATTTTTGTACACTTTCCCTCAGGAATCTCTCAAACACAATAATTTCATCTGTCTCTCCTGGAGAAGTAAATAGGTCCAATTATTGAGGCATAGACCTCAATAGAGGTCTATGAGGTGGCAAACTAAGCTGGCAAACTAAGGAAACAGAGAGAGATGTAGAAGTGCAATATATTAGAGGCTATAAACTCTAAAGAAAAACACAACAAAACAAAACACAACAAAGCCAAACACAAATTAAAAACTCATAAAATTGGCACAAGATCTAGCAAGGATATCTGATATCTGATAATACCGACCATTAGCTTTTCATAGCTTCTTAATAACCACGAAGGAACTCAGGGGTATATGGGGCTGTCCATGTGTGGCTGTTTTGTTGTCTCTTGACCGACTGTCATTTTGCATAAGACCCTGTCCAGGATCTGAGACATCTTAAACTCCCTGGACAGCTGGGCCCCTGGTGGTGACTCTCCCGCTCCCTCCTTCCCGCTCCCTCCTTCCCGCTCCCTCCTTCCCGCTCCCTCCTTCCCGCTCTCTCTCTCATTCTTTCGCCCCACTTTCTTACCCTTTTCTCTTCCATTTTCTCTCACTTCTTTCTCTCTTTCATATCTTCTCCTTATCCTCTCTGCCTCTTTTGCCTGGCTCTATCATTTTGCTCGTGTCAGTTGTCAAATAAAAATCTGCTTGTACCCGAACCTTCTGCAGCTGGACTTTGTTTCACGGATCCAAAACAAAAATAAATATTAATGTTACATCAAACCAAAACACATTCCTCAAACACTGCATGAGATGTTCTCATCAGCCTACACTGCAATGTATTTTGGGGTAAAAATAAAGTAGTCATTATCTTCCTTTGTTCCATAAGCTGGGGGAGGTTAAACACACTAACACATTGTAATTGAATTGTTGAGTCTTGCCCAGACCTCAGACATACTTTAACACATTTTTTTTCATATCAGTTCATAAAACTAGGAGGCTTTTTCCTGTAGAAAGAAAGAGATGCTTCCCAAAACCTGAAAAGTTACCTAAAGGTGTCTCCTGGATTATAGAAATCTTTTTTCTGACACAAACATTTGTGAATCCATGGAAACTATCGAGTTGCTGATGACTTTCCCCTCCCCTGCTGAGATAGAAGTGAATTGTTCTTCACATAACACCTCTGCTACTGACAGAGTGGACCCAGTCTCTTAAGAATCATTTCTTGGAAGTCACTGCTGGAAGTTCTAAACTTAGTTAAGAACCGAAGTGGTGTTGTAAGAGGGTAAATTTCTAGCTCCTTGGCCACGCTAACAGCCCTGGGCATTTCTAAATTTTAATGGCCACATTCTGTTTTTTTACCACATAACACATTCAGGAAGATATTTTTTAATGCTTGGATTGGGTTACCTAGGCATCTGGCATCATGAGATGAGCTACTACATAGAGGTAACAAACTGTCATAAATTCAGAAATGGAGGCTAGTTTTCAAGCCAAGTTGCAAATCATCTTGAATGCTCAGGGCAAATAAGACTAAAACTCCCTGGAATCTTCAGGGTTGTTGAGGGGGATTTTGTTTGGTTTTTTTCTGAAGGTACTATCAGTTTTATTTTCATATGTACAAATGTTTAATGTGCTAAGGTAATGTTTGCTGAATGTGTTTCACCTGTGTATCCTTCTAGTTCTGTCTAGAAAATAGAAAAACAGTACTAGTTCTCATACCTGCATCAGCTGACTTCAGAAACTCAGGCAATGATTGAAGATGCATGATCTCCTGTCCCTTATTCCAGTGCCACATGTCCCTCTCTCTCAAACTGGGACACCATTCTCATGCTTTCAAACCTCCCACTAGACAGGTACAAACCAGAACACTCACCTCTTTTTCCAGCAGTCTAAGGCTGAATTCAGCCTAAAAAGTGTTTGCTCCTGTTTCCCCATATTGATACGTACTCAGAGATGGAATACAGGTATCGGATTAATTTTATAGGGTTCCACAGTCCTGAAGTGGTTAGGATAGAGGCTCCAACTTAGTATAGAAATTACTTCATGGCTCAATAAATTGACTATGAAAAAATATTAACCAGACAGCTGTTATGTCAAAATTTTATTTAACATAATTTTATTCTTCCCAGGCTAAGGTTTGATTTAGACATAATCAAACCAAGTTTGAATGTTTCTAGGGATGAGTAACAGTCTAATTTCATAAGCAGAGCAAATTGCACGACTGACTAGAGAAATACAAGAACCTCTGCTGAGATACACAGTAACATAGATAGACTAAACCTACTTATTTAACTAAACAGCTACCTGAAATACCATTCAGCTGGAAATGGAGAAGGGTGGAAATTCTTGGTGGTGGTCCAGATTAGAAAAACAAAATTAATTGTGTTAATGTGTTGTCATACAAAATGTGAATATCAATTATGTTCTATAAACTACATGTTTCTCCTCAGAAAGCTTTGAAATTACCTGTTGAGGCATATACTTTGGAAAAAAATCAGAACTGGTGGTTCAGTATCACTGACTAAGCATTGTAATGAGATAAAGATCATGTGGCTGAGGCTCCAAATCTTTACTGGCTGAAAATACATTTTGCCTCCTCAAAGTGTAAGATTGCAGTCTAATGTTCTTGTTTCTAAGCAGTTGTTTGTTCTTGTTTTTCAGTGACTGGAGAGAAGAATCTTGATACATCTACTCTTCTATCCATCTCTTGATTGGTAAGGGAAAACATAGCTACAAAGACAGCTGTAGGATAAAAAAACATGGAACTTATTACAAATTTTTAAATGCTGAATTTTATTACAAATTAATTGTTTATATCAAGATCTCTGTCATTACATAAAAGTGCATTCAGAAAAAAATGCTAATTTCAGTTATATCTAAAATGGTATAAAATAAAAGGTGATCAGAAATCTGTGTGCACTGAATTGCAGATAGCAAGGCAATCGCCTTCCTCTACTGAAAATGAGGAGTGAACTTTTGACCAATAAAAAGTGCCAAAATTCATCCTCTGATTTTTTTTTTCCAAAGTCCATTACTGAGACATAATGCTGTTGCCAGAAAGGTATGGCTTGCCCCACTTTCTTCTCCCATCAACAACAGGTTAGATAAGTGCGTGTGGATACTTTTTTACTGCTTCTGTGAGTACAAAGGGTTTACAGTAAATCAAACCCAAATGGTTCCAGTCAGGACCACACCAAGTGAACAGTTTAGCTTGTTGAACCAAGTAATATCTTTTTTATGAAGGGAATAAGATGCTGCAAATTAATTATCTCTGCCTAAGATGTTTCACTTTTTCCTAGGGGGTATGCAGTTCATGCTCACAGTTTCTTCTATAAGCTAGATTTCATGCACAATTTTCCCTCTCATTATATTATTTTTACTGTTGAAAGCCATTATGGCAGAAAATTCCCAACCAGCTCCACCTGCAGCATACTGCTTTGTGTATTACTGACTGCTTTTTACTCTGGGAAGTCTGACTAGCTTAAGAGTAGAGAATTCTAAACAGAACATTTGACTGATAGTGTCAGTGTCATTAACTGACTGCTTCTGCCACACCAGCAATAACAGAGGCTATTGCTGAACAGAAACAGAATTCTGTAAAATAACATGTAGCTGAGGCATTCTCTTCTCCTTTAAAATGGAAGGTGCAAACTGGCTGAGATTATACCACAATAGGTTTTAGTACTTTCAATTCATAATGTGTTCCTGTGTCAATAGTCCTGTTTCTCATCACTGTTGATATGCATTTCCATATATCAATATATTGATATAATATGGCAGCTGTGTGCCTTATCAAAAGATAAACAGGATCTTAATTTTTTGTTCATAAAAGTTAATAATTAATTTGTATCTATTTTTTAGGGTTTTTTGTTTGTTTGTTTATGTGGGTTTTTTTCTACTTTTATTTGACCTGAAAAAAAATTATAAACCAAGTTTTTGAAATACCTTGTCATGTTCTGTGTCAGATGTCAATCTGGTCCAAGCCATGCTATCTTTGACTGTCAGGAGGATTTTTTTTTAATAATTTGGTTATTCTCTGTATACCTTTTTTGGACAGAAAATTGATCATGATCTTTATATTCCTAAGTACCAAAGTTAGATTTGTGCAACTGACATAATGAAAGCCATTATCTCCTCATAGATATAATTTTAGAAGTCTTCTCTGAAAGCTCAAGAGATATTCAGGTCTTTCAGTGCTCAGAGAATATCTCTGCAAAGCACTGATATTCCTAGTCCTGTATTTTTCCACTATTTTGAACACTCTAGCTATTTCATTTTGCTTTAAGCTCTTCTGCTCCCTGCCTCCAACCCCCACTGCCAGTCAAATCAAATGGTCCAATTTATTCTCACCTCTGACCTGATATTCTGTTGCTTTTGGTCACATTATCTTAAGCAACACATAAGCAGCTTTTAGCACCATCTAGCTAACTCCCAATGTAACATACTTCACAGAAGTTTTGTAATTCCTTTTGGAGTCTTTTTCTACAAACCTCACATATTATTCACTTTTAACCCACTGTAGGAAATTAAGCTCATACATATATGCAGAAAAAAATTTCTGATAGCACTGTTGGCTCATTTTCCATGTGATAAAATATCCTCTAGTAGCAAGAAATTGGGTCTTTGGAAGGGCAAGCATTAGTAAGAAGGTCAGGTTTTTTACTGTGGTGTGGGTCTTCTGTAGTGGATGCTGCAGTGTTTCTGGCTATGCAGACTGCCACTTCCCAGTTAATTCCAATCAGTGACTTTAAAGTGAAATGGAACTGAAGTTTCATTCTGATACTAATGTAGTATGATAACTATTTTCAAGAAAACCATAAGAACTTAGAATAATGTGGGAACAAAAATGAAAATACATTATGATTCATTTTGCATTTTGCTGTTTCAACCTATGCTATGTAAGAGAAATTATATTTTTTTGTTATTTCCCATAAGAAAAGAGCAGAAAAGATGAACAAAGAAGCTTTTCTCTTTGTAAGTAGTGAATATGTATTTTCTTCAAAGATAAGTGTATTTCTTCTTTTCTTACTTTTTTTTTCTTTCCTCAATATTCCTGAACTCACACAAATGTTATCTTTATAGTACCTAAAAGTTCCTAGAAGATTCTATTTTGTCCCCATATATCAGAGACACAACTGTTTTCTGCTCACAAAGTAATAAACCTCTATATGTGCTGAGACTGCCATTTTCAGTCTCCTAATCATGTTCTCATTTTGAAAACCAATGTCATCAAGAAATATCAAACTGGACTATTTGAGCAGTAGCTCCATTTCATTTGCATAGTATCAGGACCATAATACAAATTTCACATCAAAAATGCAGAAAACCTGAGCATTAAGGTACCCAAGTTTCTGGTGGATAAAATCATTAAAGTTTCAATAAGACACAAATTTTCCAGTCATAAGCCTCCTGTGAGTGATATTTGAGGCAAAATTAATGTTATTAGATAGCTGTAAGAATTAGATTTAATATTTTCAACCGAGTTCATATAGGATTTTTTATTCTTCAGGAATACAGTTTGCACAGAATTAGTAAAGGAATGCTGTGAACTTGTCTGATTTTTTTCTGTTGCATTAAATGAGTAAAATACATTAAATATTAGGAGAAAATAAATGGATAATACTATAAAAATGCAATAATATTTTTTTCCTGTTCACTGTGATTACACAGTAAAGTACAATTCTGAAAACAGACAAAACATAAAACATAAGGCAGTTCCAAAAATAAGCAGAATTTTTCCCAACAAAATTATTTACACACTCAAAAAAGCAGGACTTTTTTCAGTTATTTTGAGTTGGATTTATTGTATTTGATAGTGCCTAAAACATTTCCACTGACTTCTCTTAGGAAAGTAGAAAAACAGAGGTTACTTTATAAATTGTCACTAGTTCTGATACTAGATTTGCTAATTTTGATGTAGACTTGAACTCTAGACAGCATGAATAAAGAGTTAGGGTAATGCAACTAATGTGTGTATGCTTACTCTGTTGTTTTTTATTGTGTTTAGTAACCCCAAAATGTAGTTGGATGCATTTTCTTTTTATTTAATATTTCTTTCATTTTTCTGTTTAGGTTTTGAAACACACACTTCTATAAGTACTGACTAAGACGCTTGAAATTTTCAGAAATCAGGAATTTGGATTCATTAGGTATTTGTTAGGGATCTGACTTCACCTTAGAACTCACCAAACAGGGTTAATCTGCAAGATGTTGAATGCTACTGTATACATGAATACATGATGTATTTGTAATACACCAGTTGCTTTGTTTTGGTCACCCTAGAATGGAAAAAAAGCAATCCGCTGTTTTATTTTTTTGTTCTATACCCACTTTTCCCATTACAGGGATCATTCACTCCCATTGGGAGCAATGTATTTCATAATTCAATTCATTAAGATTCTTTAACTAATTGTCTCCATTCTCTTGCAGGTAATTAAGCTAAACTGAGTCAATTAAACTTCTCAATCTCTGCCTTTTCTTCTGCCTAATCTGAATTGGAGAAAGTTAACCTCAAATGGAAAAGAAAAAGGAAAAGGCATTCCCTGCAGCAAAAGTTGAAGATCTAGTATCATAGTGTGAAGATAGTTTCAAGTCGTAGGGATAAAAAGGACTTTTAGCCTCATTTACATATTATAGAGATCTATATTTACATTATATAGAGATATATTATAGAGATTTATATATACTGTTTGTTATGGAGGATTTATTTGTTTGTTTGTTTTCTTCAGAACATGATTATGTCATTCCAATTCTTTCTTTTGCTGAAGCCAGGAATACACTGACCAGTCTCACCAGTGATTGTAACACAGTTATCACTATGTTGAGGAAGGGGTTCTAAAATCTAAGGGTGGTGAGACCAACTCATGTTTATCAAGAAGTGCACAGTATCCCACAGCAGCTGAGTTACTAGTTGGTATGTTAAAACAAGGTTATGAAAAAAAAATTATGTATGTAAAAGGATAGCCACTCTGATCTCAGAAGATTGGTTTGAATATGAAATGTAACATTTCTCATTCAGTGGTATAGTGCAATGAAACCTTCTCAAAGCCAGGAAAAATTGCATGGAAAAATAATAGAGCCAGGCTGTCTTTGCTTCTGCATCTAGGCCTCTTTCTGACTGTAATTTTTATTTTACTTTTCACCAGAGGGCTGGAACAATCTTGCATTCAGGCAGAAGGTCCCTCTGTAGGTTCACTCTCTGTTACAGTATTCCAAAAAACATTTCCATTAGTAAAATATATGTCCTCTTAAACAGAACACAAACTTACCAGGGATTAAAAAAAAAAAACCAAAACAAAACAGTGGTTTATAGTCCCATATGACATCTGATTCCCTCCAGATCTTATTTTTCTTCCTCTAAGCAATTACAGATGCAACAGTTCATATTGTCTTTAAGTAGGTCAAAGGTGTTTTCAAGCCTCATGTGCCTTATTTTCTTCTCTTTTCTCAGAGAAAAGTAATGTGACAAAAGGTCTCAAGAGAGTGGAGCATAGCAAGAGTATCACTATCTTTAACATGCTGGTCACACTTCTATTAGAATTCTAATGCCAGAAGATATGGCCAATTTTTTATCATGCTATAGTATGTACTTTCGTAAAGATCATTTTGCATCTATCACAATGCCCTCCACTTTAACAAAATATATACATGTGAAAAGCAGCTAGGTTCAACTAAACAGTTTATTACTCCACTTAGCAATTTATTTTAGTAGCAACTCCCTCTGTGTTTAAAAAGAATGCTGCAGTAACATATTTCTCAATTTCGCTGAGAATTTACAAATCAGTTTTCTGCCCGTGGTTCTTGTTTTTCCTTTCTCCATTTAAGTCTTAAAGGCTTAAATGTGTATCAATTTATGGCTACCTGCTGAGCAAGCTGCAGAGTACCTGAGGGTTGCAGTTTCTTAATCACCCAGATCAGAGGAACTCTTGGACCACTTCACTGTTTCCTTCCACCTGTGGCGTTTGTGATCTTGCTGAAGAGAAGCCAAGGTGGGTGAAAGGTTTCCTTCATTCATAGAATCATGAACATCTTTCCTAAAGTGTGTAATCTCTTCCTCCCATTTTAGTAACTAAATTGAAACTAGATTCTTTTTTTGCAACTTTGGAAGTAGAAATTTTTTTTTGGTTTGTTTTTCCTTGTAACAGGTAAATATAGTTATTGGTTCATAAAAGATGAAATCACAGAAATCAGTAAACAAAGCAGAGACAGTATTAATATAATCCTAAATCTTGATAATTATGTTAATGAATTGCCACTTATTCATAATACCTCTTCTACATCTGTCACTGCTGTGTTACAGACATCTGAACTTCATAGAATCAAAGCATAGTTTTGGTTGGAAAAGACCTTTCTGATCATCAAGTCCACTCATTAACCTAGTACTGCCAAATCTAGCACTAAACCATGTCTTTAAACACCACATCTACACATCTTTTAAATATCTCCGGGGATGGTGACTTCACCAATTCCCTCAGCAACCTGTTCCAATGCTTGACAACACTTGTGATAAAATAGATTTTCCTAATATCCAATCTGACTTCCCCTGTCACAAATTGGAGTAATTTCCTCTTGTCTTATTGTTTGTTACTTGGGAGAAAGATGAACAACCAAAAAAAATTATGTGGTGTAGTTAAATTCCTAAGGTAACTCTAAAATTGGGCACAGAAAAGAAGAAAAATTACAAATGGAGTTGTGAAACCAAAACACACCTCCACAGTTTCTGCTTTCTGTCCTTTGAGATTCTGTGGCTATTACTCAGCTTGTTCTGTGGCTAGGGGAAAATTAAATAGCATTTCAGTATAGCATAAACATTGTGTATGACCTCCTGCATTGTGTACAATACTGTGCACAGTACCATGTAACTTGTACAGATATAATTTAGAGTACCTAAAGTATAGATTTTGTCCTTCCTCCAGCAGGTATATTCCATTCTTGTGTAAAGACACCCCTGTTCAGCCTTTGCTATGGTCTAGTCAAGACAGCCTGTAACTCAAAATGTGCCATGTCATCCTACTTACCAGGTTCTTTGCTGAGACCATAAGCAGTACTTAAATTTGCTCAGGATTCTGTATTAGTGAACAGTTGGTGTAAATCCACCCTGAGATGCAGAATCTGCACTATTCCTCTTTCTCACTCAGTATAATGCATATTAGTTTGTATTGAAGGAAAACATATAGCTAAGGACACACTATACTAAGCACTGTACAGGCATGGAAAATTGAAAGGTTTTGTCCAGGGAGCTTAAATTTAAGTTTGAAATGAGAGACAGCAGGTGGATAAGACAGATGGAGAGGAAACACAAAAATAGCAGTAAGACAGCTGTAACCAGTGCAATAAGCAGTGGTCACACCAGCTGGCTAATCACTGACAAGTGATTTCTATCATTGTGGAAAAGACAAGCTTGAAGGAAGGGTTTAAAGTGGAAGAAAGGAATATTTTTAGCATTGTTGCAATACAGAAATAACAATGTGTCAAAATGACATTGTGTGAAAAATGCAACAAACAAGTGAAATCAGAATTCCAGCCAGTATGGTTGTGGAAATCTGCATCCTAGATGTATATATACACCTCTCTCCTGGTTTGGGCCAGGGTAAAGGTGATTTCCTGTCTTGTAATTTTGCTTTCAGCTAAGTTGATTGTAAATAGCTGCACTTGCTGAAATTAACAGCAAGTTTCTCACTCAGTGCCTGCTTCTAGGACTGATAACACTCAGCAGCCAGAGACTGGTGTGCAGAACCAAGGACACTGCTCAGCTCCAAGGAGAAGAGGAAAGAGGTCACACCTGTAACCCTCCCTTAGGGAGGAACAGACAGGATGGATGACCAAAATTAACCAGAGTATTCCATCCCATACACATCATACTCAATATAAATTTGAGGTATCATGAGGGTCAAGCCCCTTCCAGCTTCCCCTTCTTCACCTGTCTGTTCGTCTGCCTGTTGTCCTGATCCGTGCCAGCCTGAATCTGTGTTCCTGCCTCCAGCTTCTGACCGCTGCCCACCCCAGGAGTCCAGCCTGGACTTTCCCAGGGCTGCCCTGCAGCCTCGCTGGTGACGTGAGAGTTATTGGGAGGAAGGGGGTGAGAAACGTGGTATCCATTTTCCTGTATATTTGTATATATTTAGTAGGGTTTTTTTCTTATTTATCATTACTGTTTCATTAAAGCTGTGTAGTTTAGTTTCCAACCCATAAGTCTCTCTCCCTTATTCTCTCTCCTTTCTTTATCAGGGAGGGGGATTAATAGAGAGCATCTGTCATTCTGTTTAATTGCCGGGCCTGTGTTAAATTGTGACAACAACTCAGATGAAGTGGGCATTAGCCCTGAATGGTTTGAAAAGTGATAAGAAGTTGCATAAAAGAGCTCCAGTAGGAAGGGTTTGCATTACCTATGTTTGTGGCAATGAACACCACCACGATTTGTACAAATCCACCAAGAAATATTTTAGGTTAGTTTAAAGAAGACAAGTTTAAATCCTATTAAGAAAAAGTAGTCAAAATTTCATTCCTCAAATTGTTACATAAACACCTGAAGGCCACCTGTTGCAGTAGTGGGAGTCTGGAGTGGGAGTCTGGAGCAGGATTAAAGAATTGTTGGTTTTGAGTATAGTCATGTCTGCTTTTTCCCCCTCAATAATTGAAGTCAAAAGGCTGCTTCCTGCACATGGACCTCTGTGGACTTAAGGTGTGCTCTATACACAAGGTGTATGGAGATTCTTCATGTCTGATGTGTTTTGCTCAGAGAGCAGACACAGATAGCTCTGTCATCAGGGCAATTTCACTTTCATTCTATCAGCATCCAAAAAGTGTTTATAGTTAAGTACTGATATGGAACAGGTGTGCTATTAAAGAATGTAGCTTTTCTGTTTTGGTATTTTATGTTGGTCTCTAAAGCTTGTATCTCTGTCTCTCTGTATGTCTCTCCTCTTCACAGATGGTTTCAACAGCTTGAGCTTGCCTGTTTGCAGATGATGCCAGATGCTCCCTCTCTAACAGGCAGTTTTAGTTCTTTCTCATCCACGTACATACAAAGAGGTGATACAGGTAACCCCTCAACTCCAGACTCCAAGTGAGTGCAAATGCATGTATGCAAGCAATACAGTAGATCTCTGTATACTGAACAAATAATGATATTTTCATGAGTCAGGGACTGCTGGAAGAACTTCATATTTTAGTGGATCTCCAATGTCTAATCAATATTTACTCTTTCTTTGCACAGATTTCTTTCTCCATATAAATCATATGTAAATAGTTTACAGTGTAATACTTGAGACTGAAAGGGCTGATATAGTGCAGTTTATTTTATACACAGGTCACAGATTTACAATAAGATTATTTATAAGGTAAAATCATTTGCTTCTGGATCAGTTATATATGTTTATTCAACAATTATTGGAAAACTAATAAAAACACCTTTTGTTTAATAAAACAAGTCATGAGATACCCAGTGTAGGAAAATGATCATTTTGGATGCCTTTGCTTTAAGTTAATGCTTACAGGTTTATTTTAGTCACAGTTTTGCCAGAAAATTAAGAACTGTCCGGAATACATCTAACTGGGACTCCTGAATCTAGATAAAGAGAACTCTAAGAATTATACACTGTTTGAATCACTCCTTCCTATTTCAGAGCAAAGTACTGCCTTTGCAAGTGTCCTAGAGCTTTCTCAAAGCATCAGAGTGTCCAAGCATACACCTGATTAGGCATAACAGTAGAGAATTTATGCTATATGTGTAGGCAGTATACACATTTCAAACACATACAGAGTTCTCAGCTTTAGGTTTGCCGAGATTTTGCAGACCACCTGAAGACAGGCAAGAACTCCAACATGTTTACTGTCAAACCTTAAACACACAATTTATGAGATGTCTTTCAAAACCAGGGATTTTCATATATACAGTAGGTTGTAGTGAAGTCAGGAGTAGTGCAAGTGATTGCCTTACCACTGGGATGTTCTAAACAGATGATCTTCATGATGAAGATTACAGATTCAACTCATTCTTTTCAACAAAATAACATTTTCAATAGGAAACACTGACTTCTCTCTAAATCCTTCACAGTATTTTCCAAGACCAGGAGATTCAGGTTAGGGTTTAAATATTTGAAGTCTAATATAATCCATACAAAACAAATCCACAACTATTATACAGATTGTCTCTTCTTAAGTTGAACTTATCAGTATTGTTTTGAAAATAACATTTTCAATGACTCATAAGATGGAAATGTCCAGAAATGATCCAATAGGTAATCACCAATTTAATGGCAAAACTTCAGATCCTTGATCACTGGAGATGTTTTAGAGCAAGCTGGAGAGTTGAATTCCTTTCTTGTTCCAAAACAGTTTAGACCTTGGTGTAATAAATTCATCTCTCCTGCAAAGTGAAGCCGGTTTTCAAAATGTTCAGGATGTTAAAATGGAACCCAGTAAAAATTTTTTTCACTTAATGAAAATAAATTATAAGAAACAATGAGTGTATAAAACTTGCTCCTAGTTACTAATTATCTACAATAAATGTCTTGAACCAGAAATTGATCCAAATTTTATAGCACGAATGTTGGTCATTGCGTAAAAAACATAAGCAAACTTTCAAAGACAACTCACAATCAGCTTTCAGGAATGACTTTATAAAATTTGATGTGATGATGTGCCAAAGAAGGAGGAGAGGGCAAGAAGTAACAGTAATTTTTTATAAGAAAACAACACATGGACAAAGGCTGCAAATGTGATCTGCTGTTTGTGGAAAGAATAGAGATAAAATCAAGTGAATATCTAATGCTGTGGGAAAGGAAAAATATCAAAGAGAAGGCAGAGGGGGAAGGAGGAAGAAAAAAAGGGAAAAAAGACACAACTGTGTCTGAGTCACCACAGGCTGAAGATTCAGAATACATTTTTGCAGACATTTATGGTCTAAAACATTTGATCAGAGATGTCTTTTGTTTCTACAGAAATAAAGTGTATAGAAATACTGAAAAACTTATGCTTCCCAATGACCATTATACATTTTGCTTTATTAGAGATTAAGTCTATTTTGAGGTAGTTTGACTCAAGTTTTAGTCTTTTGTAGAGCTTTACAGAAGAGTCAGAACCTGTCTAGAGAAGGAAATCAATGAAGCACTTAGAACAATGACAATGTCTATCATTTGTTTCCAATGAGTTATGATAGTGAAATGGTTTATAGCTTATCTAGTTCCTGGTCAATGTGTGGCTAAAAACTTTCCAATTACACTATTGGCTTTATGAAAATGTATAAAGTGACTGTAAGATTCATGTCAAAAGGTAAGATGTCATATCATGCAAAAGAAATCCTAGTCCTCTGTACAAGCTGTTTTCAAGCATATTTTATTATGAACTCTAGCTGAAAACTTGATGAAAACTTCAAGGCATTCTCCTTCATCGAAGTTTGGCTTGGTTATGTTTTCTGGTTTTTTCTTTTTTCTTTTTCTTTTTTTTTTTTTTTTTCCCCTTGAAACTCTGTTTCCAACTGTTAAAGTAACTCAGAGGTCTGGGAGATATTATCAAATTTTCCTTGCCTCCAGAATTTCTTTGCTTTACATTTAGGCAAGACGTGAATACTAGATCACAGCATTTTTTGCTACCAACCTCTAATTCTTTTGTTCCCTAAACCTAGGTCACTTATTCTTTTATGAAAATGCCTTTAGTACCAATATTGAAAATGGTAGATCCTACCTTCCTTCCAGTGTCACAGTTATGAATCACATATAGATAGAACTTGCGAAACTGAGGAGCTTATTTGTGTTTATATTGAGGCAAAACCAGGAGGCTTCTCTTTGGTCCCGTTCATTGATTGTATAAAATTTGTGTAGAATTTAACATCTAATTTATATTTTTTCTCAAACTTCAAATTTTAAAACAATATTAGGCAAATACAAATTAATAATTTATTTAAAATAATACAGCCTTATTTTTATCTCTTTACTATATCACATGCATAACCTTTGCTCCAAAATTTCATACAGATTTTAGAAGTTTTTTTTAATTTCAATTTTGAATTTTAAAATTCATTATTTTGCATCATACACAGAAAAATATAATGTAGATATTAAATATGGTTGAGAATGTATAAATAGTTGCAGCAACTTTTTTTCCACATTGAGTATATTTGTTCTTAATGGGGAAGCTCTTACTGACTTTTCAAATTCTTTAAATGGTAATTCAACATATGAGGAAATTATTAGAAACAGTGATTACAAATTTCAGGTGATAAAAAGGATCAGAATTCAAGTCAAATCTGTTTTCAAGGTTAGAAATATAAGAATTAGAAGTAATTAACTGTCCAATGGAACAGTTCCAAATGGAAACTGGAAAAAAATAAACATGGTTATTATAAGGAATTTTAAAAGAAAAGATTAAAAAGTCTCTTTTTTTGAGAAAAGACACTGTAGACAGTTTCTTGTGTAATACCTTATTAAAACATAGATTTAAAGAACATTAACTGTTAGAAGTTTGGAGGTTGTTTGGTCGTCTTTTTCCCCTTTTACTTCTAAATAACATCTTTAATGCTTACAGAAGAATCAAGAATCTAACAAAAAAGGAGGGCAGATTCCCAAGATGTAATGTATGATTTTGTAATGTATGTATGTATGTATGTAATGTATGATGTAATGTATGTATGATTTTAAGAAATTGGATAATATTTAATTTATTTCAATAAAATATGGTGTATATAACCTTCATTATAAAGCACTCATTTTAATTTTTTTTTTCAATTTAGATTTTTTTCTTTAGCCCATATCATTATTCTTTTACTTGGAGTGTTATAAGAATCTGCAACAGACAGATTTGCAACAGGGTGCAGATGAAAAGAAGCATCATTGCCCAGTTTTATAGATCTGAAATTTTGGGACTGAGTAAATAAGGTCCAGAGATTTGAAGTTATTTATGGAACTACATGAAACACAAGATTGTTTAGGCTCTAAACCATTTGAATCTATTTTAAAATTGTTTCATGAACAAGGCACAAGACAGAATTCAATTTGCAAAGACTGTCTAAAATTTACTTGAATAACAGGGTATTTAAATACCACCAGAGAAAGAGACTAAAAGATTCAATCCAGATGTAATCTGAGACATATTTTATTTTATTGTTAATGTTAACTTATGTTGTATTTCATTACTGGTCAAGTATCTTAATACCATTGTATTTACACTATTAAATCTTCCTAGAAATATTTATTCACTGACACCTGTGGATAAATCCTAGAGGGCAGGAAGACTCTGCAAATGGAGCTGGACAGACTGGAACCTGGACCAAGGTCAATAATATGAGGTTTAACACAGTCAAGTGCCAGGTCCTGCACTTTGGTCACAGCAGCTCTAAGCAATGCTACAGGCTTGAGAATGAGTGGCTGGAAATCTTCCAGGCAAAATAGGATCTAGGGATGCTGGCTGACAGCTGGATGAATATGAGCCAGCAGTGTGCCCAGGTGGCCAAGAAGGCCAATAGCATCCTGGCTTGTATGAGTAACAGCGTGGCCAGCAGGAGAAGAGAAGTGATGGTGACCCTGTATTTGGCACTGGGGAGACCATACCTCAGGTACTATGTCCAGTTCTGGGCCCCTCACTACAGGAAAGACATTGAGGTGCTGGAAGCTCAGAGAAAGGCAATCAAGCTGGTGAAGGGTCTGGAGAACAAGCCCTGTGAGGAGAGAAAAAAACTATTTTTAGGTTTTTATTTACTTGTTTGCTTGGTTTTGTTTATTAGAACTAAATAAATACATATACATCATTCAACTGCTGTAATAGAAGCAGCTGACAGGTAATTGCAAAGGCAAAGTCTTAGGAATAATTCATCATACTTACGTCTCCTTTGTTTACCAAATTCCCAGAAAGTCATCTGTGAAGGTGAACCCTCACTGATTGCAGGTTTTAATTTTTTGGTAATGGTTCAAATAATTAAAACCACATGTAAATGAAGCATTAGGTTAACTTTAGTATAAATTTCTAAGTAATATTTCAAGCTAATTTATATTCAGCTAATTATGAGCTATAGCAACATTGATGCCAATTATTGTAAGGAATTAACACACTGGTTTTTTTGCTACAAAAAAGGTAATTTTTCTTGACTTCTGTTGAATTTGAGCAAAGCAATGTGTTAAGCCAGTTTTAAACATCTTCATTAATGATCTGGAAAAAGCAGTAACAGCATATTAATCAGACTTATGTTCACATTTAAGCCCACAACCTATTGTTAACAAAGTAAGAAAAGTAACGAAACAAAAGATGACACAAATTTAAAATAGGCTTCTTTATGTAAAATTATTTGTAATCTTAATAATGTTTTAAAATAATGCAGATAATTAGTAAAAATTCTAAAGCTACTGTTGAATTGTTGAAAAGCAACTAAAGGACATAAAAAGACCTAGCTTCATGACATAATGGGATGAGGTTCAACACAGCCAAGTGCCGGGTCCTGCACTTTGGCCACAACAACCCCATGCAGCACTACAGGCTGGGGACAGAATGGCTGAGAGCAGCCAGACAGAAAGGGACCTTGGAGTTTAGAGTGACAGGAAGCTGAACATGAGCCAGCAGTGTGCCCAGGTGGCCAAGAAGGCCAATGGCATCCTGGCCTGTATCAGGAAAAGAGAGGCCAGCAGGTCCAAGGAAGTGATTCTCCCCCTGTACTCAGCGCTGGTGAGGCCACACCTTGAGTCTTGTGTCCAGTTCTGTGACCCTCAGTTTAGGAAGGATATTGAGGTCCTGGAGCAGGTCCAAAGGAGGGCAGCTAGGTTGGTGAAGGGACTCCAGCACAAATCCTATGAGGTGAGGCTGAGGGAGCTGAGTCTGTTCAGCCTGGAGAAGAGGAGGCTCAGGAGAGACCTCATCGCTCTCTACAACTCCCTGAAAGGAGGGTGTAGCCAGGGGGCTGTTGGTCTCTTTGCCCAGGCAACTCTCAGCAAGACAAGAGGGCACGGTCTTAAGTTGTGCCAGGGGAGGTTTAGATTGGACATTAGAAAGAATTTCTTTACAGAGAGGGTGATCAAGCATTGGAATGAGCTGCCCCAGGAAGTAGTGGATTCTCCATCCCTGGAGATATTTAAAAAGAGACTGAATGTGGCACTCAGTGCCATGATCTTGTAAGTGCAGCAGTAGTAGGTCAAGGGTTGGACTTGATGATCTCTGAGGTCCTTTCCAACCCAGGAAATTCTATCATTCTATGATAAGAAAGGAACTTCAGGGCATCTCTAGTCTGCCCAGATGTAAGCAATAGAATCTCTTCTAACATCTTTTATGGCTCTGTCTTTGAAGCCCTACCCCTCTTAGGGGTAGTCCTGCTTACACCAGGACTGAGAAGAATGAGATATTTAAAGATCCCTCCTACATGTATATGTGCTCTTGCCCTGTGCACTTACCTATGTGAGGACCCACAAAGATGACTGGGGCTTGTTGTTTTGCTTTTATGGGATCTGGAAGGGCAGCTTCAAAAACTTCAGTTGGAGAGACCCTTCGGAGAGCCTTCAATTCCCCTGTCTCATCCTCACAAGTTCTTTCTCACAAAAGATTTATATTAGTTTACATTTATTTAAAATACAGGTTCCATAGGGCCTTGAGCAGCCTGGTCTAGTGGGAAGGTGTCCTGCCCATGCAGGGGGGTTGGAATTCAATGATCTTTAAGGTTCTTTCCAAACCCAAATCATTCCGTGACTCTGATTCTATAAATTGTACCAGTAAATGGGTCACATATGACTGTAGCTTATGCTCTCCTAATTACTATAATTCATTCTTTTCTTTATATGTGAAACAAACAATGCTGATAGAATGTTACTAAGAGTATAACTACTTTCAGTGGTTTGACTAGTATGTATCTACCTTGGTGGACTGAACTATGCCAGTAGAAGTTTTGTGGAACTTTAGCAAAAGTCAGTCGAAATAGTGTGAATTTTAGCCTAAAAGGTGAAGAAAGCTATTTTGCACACAAGCCAAATTAACAATAAATTAAGCACATTACTTAATCTTGTTTGATTTCTCATGGCCTCAGAATGTCATAGGGAATTTAAATTTAGCCAGTAAAAGATGAAGAAGAGATTACACACTCAAGAAAAAGATGTTCATTTTAAGAGATGCTGAATAAGTGAACTGTCATGCTAACATATATTAATATTTTAAAAGAAAGGACCTGTAAAATGTTTTTTAGGAAAAGTACTGCAATAAAGCTGAACATAAGGAAGTTCAACAGAGCATGGGTGTTTTTCTGCAACTTAAGCTACCAAGACAAATTTGGCAAAGGGATGGGCTGGATATGGCTTCTTTAGCTTTCTGTCTCAAATGTCTGATGTGCGTGCTAATCAGTTTTACCTACATAAGGCTGTCGTGACAATGCACATAACGTGCAATGACCAATCCATTTAAGCTAACCTATTTTCTGAAATTTTACTGGAAAAATTAAATAACCATTGAAAGAAAACCATCACTTCCATCAACAGCTGTCAGCTTCTTAAGGGAAGAGGAACTGAGTTATTCCAAAGTCATTTCAATTATTCTTTCTTTGTAAAAGAACTATGACAAACACTTTGCTTAAAAAGTGAAATCTTCTTATTGCACTAAATTTTCTTTCCAGATCATGTTGCTCTCAAAAAATCATGATATTTATAAGCCATCAAACATGGGAATTTTGTTTTCCTTAGGAAGTTTCTCAGTTGTATTTGTATGTTGTTTCCTAATCTACTTATATGTAACCTCTAGGAATTGCAGGGACAGAGACACACAGATTACCTCCTTGCTTTTTATTTCATCTCCTGAGATTTCACTACTGCTTCCAGCAAGTTTAGCATTATCTTTACACAAACAAATTTTCTCTTGCTTTACTTAGCCGTATCTAACAATCCCATTTCAAGAGTATGGATATGAATAATATAATGCTATGTATTTTTAGATGTTATAAGCTATACAGGGCAAGAATACTAATGTGTCTTATAGGAGAAAATAGAAAAAATGTGCAATATTGATATTTCATACCCTAGTTGCAACATAGTTCATTGATTTTCTGAAATTCATGCAGAGGATGTATTATAACCAGGAAGGACCCCAATTATGAAGAAAATATTTTTAATTCAGTATTAGAAAACATTATAAAAATCAAATAAGCAAGCAGCAAGTTAATATGAGTCGATACTAAGAAAATTCACATCAGTGATGTTATAAAGTTTTCAGTATTATCGCTTTAAAACTATATTAATGATACCTTGAGACTTGATAAATCCTTCAATTTGCAAAACAATCAGATAATGGTTTTATTTTATGAATGCAAAACAAGGATAAAACATTTAAGAAAAATCTGAACTGCTAAACATGAAAAATAATTATAAATAATAAAAATAGCTTTTATTTTAAATAACTTCTGTGAAAAAATGGAGAAAAAATATCTATCATGCAAATTTTCAGGTTCTTAATCTATGTAGCTCTGAAATCTTAGAGTTTGAATTAATATCAATCCAGATATTTTTCCTCCCCCATGAGTATTATTTGTATAGTATTTTTCTTAGCAGATAATTTGAAAAAACCCATGCCTCTGAGAATGGTAAAGCAAATTTACCCATTACTTTATAGTTCAGATCCTCAAGGGGACTTCAAAGATTTTCAGAACAAGCACACTGTATTTCAGAAGCCTTAGGAAATAGTTTATGTCAGTATTTAAGTCTTTCTTTTCTGCTTTCCAAAAGGACCTTGCATATATTCTAGCTACCATTTACTCAACTCTTGACAGCTCCTTGGTTAAAAAGTGTACTACAAAGAAGCAAATGTATATTCATAAAAAATAAACTGCATTTGAGCAAGGGAAAGCATTTTTATTGTGTTTATTTTTCCTTGTACAGTTTGGGGGATTTTACAGTTCATGAAAATGAGAGATTTATAGTACAGACTGGTTCATGGCACAGTGCTGACAGGTGCTGTGCATTAACATCTCAATACACCTCTGTAAAAGGCACTTCAGTCCTCCCTTACAACACCTCTGCTGCTCTAACACTGGTTGCTTACATTTTCACAGCCCTCTGCCAAGGCTGTGAAATTTGTGTTGAGTTGTGTGGTAGGTTTTGAACTAGCCACCTTTCCAATGAGGACTACAACAAGATCACCAAATATGCTCTAACTTGAAAGTAAAAAATAACATAAACCAAGCGTATTAGTCCTCTCTTGGGTTACTTTAGTCACCCCACCACCTATGCTTATTTTCAAAGATGCTACTTTCACACTTTCTAAGTGGCAGTCAAAGGACTTTCAGCAAAAGGATGTACAGCTTTAGAGATTTTCTAGTGTCTGTAATAAAATTGTCATGTACATGGGAAATCTGAACTTCTATGGAAACCTCCTTCTCTATTTTGTTATGACAAGGAAAGCTTTATTGTTTAGCTATAGTTAAGATGTCCCTGCTGAAGGATAACATGAGTTCTGTAAAGAAATCTTTAAGGGTAAAGCTATCTGGAGTTGAAGGTATGGGGCAAGAGGAACTGAGAGAGTTTGCCACTTTCTGACCTAAGAAAGTCTTTGACACTAAAACTTAGCTATTGTTTGGTTTTGGGTTTTTTGTATTTCCATGACTGATGTAGCAAAGGCTAGTTTCACACCAGTTTAACAATCATTTTCTACATCCTGTAATCCAGTTCAATTTCTGGTTCCTCTTATTTTGAAATAGCCTAAAGTAATCAATTGGACAGCGCTGTCTCTTGCTCTGTCTAAAACTCTCTTCAAGTTAAGCAGCAAAGTTTATTTCTATGAATGAATATAAATCTTTCTCTGACACCTTAAATTGCATCCAGTTTCGTTGCCTCCAAACCCCCTCCATTTTCACTTGGTTCATTAAAACCTAATCAGTTTTATACATTTTGTGCTGCAGTCATTTTGCCCTCATAGCACTTTCACTCCCCTTTAGACTCAGTGTTACTGGAGGGGAAGGAAGAAATCTAGTTGATAAACAAATGTTTTCCTCGGTCTGTAAAATGCAATGAACATACATTTAACTAAGGCACAAATCATGGAATAAAAATTTAGCAGAAGTAAACACAGCTGGATTGTTGAGTTCCAAATGTAAACCACTTTAGATTCTATAAATTGCTTTCATTTGGGATCTTGGTGTTTTTTTGTTTGGTTTTTTTTTCTGTGATCCATGGAAATGAAGAACGTTACCCCATCATACTTGTTTTATTATGTTCAAATAAAGTGAGATTTTTTGCAAAAGACGAGAATTTTTAAAATTAAGATCCTGAAAGAAAAATTATTTCATTGACTTTTAGAAAATGTACATCCATCTTTTCCTATTTTGTACATGCAGATGTATATCCCTATTCATGTATTACTGTGTTTAGAAGTTATCGAGTTTAATAGAAAATAAGGACACAGTGTCATAAATTAAATTTCAAGTTAAGGATTTTTCTGTTATTACTTATATATGAATAAAAATGCATATCAAATAAATGACTATTTAATTTACACAGATGGTGAGCATTCCTACTGCCAGGCTACCTGTCAAACTCAGAATTTACAGTTCTTTCAAGATGATTGCAGGGAATATTCCTTCACTCAGTTTTTGGGTAGCCAGCAGACTAAGTTCATCAAATTTAAAGCTGAAAAATGCTTTTCTTTAGGGCTGTGCTCAGACAGCTCCCTGCCACCAACTTGAGATTTGACATTTTGCTGGCACTCTAAGCGTCACACCAAGGCTGTCTGTGTGAGAGTTCCTGGCACTTCACTGTATGGATCAGTTCCTGTGCAATCTAACAGCATGGTGTAATCCTGTTTGAAGTATTTCTAGTAGAGAAAAGGATTGATTTATAGCAATAACTGCATCCTACCCACTTCTCTCCTGCAGGGTCTGAATGTCAAAGGTACTGAGAAGAGTGTCAGAGATTTGAAGATTAGTTTAACAGAGATGGAGTCTCCTTAATGCCTTTTAATTTCATCTGTGCAGTAATACCTGATTAATCTTTAAGTGTTCTTTTCCTTTAGAAATCATAATATATCATTAATAATCATCAATTAAACAGCAATTTATTGCAAAAATGAAATATATGTATGTTGGTAAAAAAAGGTTGTAATACATAACTGTTGTAATACAAGATAAAAAGCTTTATTGCAAAGCATTTGTTCAATTACATAGCTTTGAAAAATACAGAACATGACCTCCTTTAAAGAAAATATGTGAACAATATATTTTCAGAGGTTGTTCTATTTGGAAGGTATTGAATTTAATTAATTAAAGTCCAGAAAACAGATTTGATTGATATCAAGACAACTCGACACTATCTGAACTATGAAAAGATTTGCAGGATATCATACACTTCAAAAAAATCGTTTAATTAAATTTTGTTAAAATAAAATTCTTACTTTCCCTTTTTCTTCCGTGCAAGACCATTTTATATTTTATATGTTACATTTCATATTTACTTTATATTTGCTATATTATATTTTATTCTCTTATATATTATACCTTATGTTTTTTCTATTATTTTTTTATATTTTATGTTTTATATTTTATTGCAGATGGAGTTGGTTTCTGTGACGTGCATGAAGAAGTGCTGTGTATACATAAGGCACACAGCAGGTAGCCATCACGCTAGCTTTAGTTTACCAGTCCAACATTCAGACACTACTTGTCAACCTCTTCCCAACACAGTATCTAGGACAGATAAAGCTGAATATCTAACCTGAAGCACCGTAGCTATATATGTAAGATCACATTAAGCAGTTCTTATTCACTTCACTGTCAAACTGTTAAAACAGGATTCACTGGCATGGACAAAACCAAGCAAAGGTTCAAGCAAACCCAAGATGCTGCTGCACAAGCCTATTTTTGCATTATTCTGTTTCTAAAATAGTTTGTATTTGAGAAAAGCCCTCAGATTTTTTAACCCTGTCAGTGTTTCCATTTTACAGTGATCTATACAGGATATCCTGTAGTCCTTAGAGCTGACTGGTGTCTCTGCAAACATTTATATGATAATCTCTTCCAACAGATTTGTCCTGCTTCGATCCAAGACAGAACCATTTTTCCTTTCTAGTAATTATATTTTTCAGTTAAGTCTCTTCTAGGTAACTGCAGTTGCTGGAATTAACATCATGCTTTTTGGTCGGTGACTGCTTCTAGGACTGACAATGCTCAGTTCTTGTATTTACTGCTGGAGAATGGTATGCAGAACCAAGGCCACTGCTCAGTTCTGCTAAACATCTTATGCTCTGAAAAAAAAAAAAAAAGAGAAGAAAGAGGTTGTAGTGAAATGAGGCAACCAGGTGCCACTAATTGCCAGTGTTGCATGAGCTTGTGTTAAGCCCACCTGTGCCTAATTAGGGTGGACCCCCACTGCACGTGAGCAGGACCAGGGAGCCAATAAAAGGTAAGGCCTGAGTCACAAACTCAGCTCACACTGGAACTCACAATCTTGGTATGCTTGGCTTTAACTGCTTCTCTCAGCACTGCACTACCCTCATTGCTCCACCAGAGCTCTTCGCCATCAGGGTGAGGCTTGAGTGGTGCAGCCGGCTAGCACGCAGTAACAAGACAATCTGAGCAATGCTGTAGGCTGCAGGTTCGAGACTCCTCAAAGCCCTAATTAGGCACAGGTGGGCTTAACACAAGCTCATGCCCACTCCCTGGCAATTAGTGGCACCTGGTTGCCTCATTTCACTACAAGAGGTCAAACCTGCAACTCTCCTTTGGGGAGGAGTGGACTAGAGAAGTTACCAAAATTGACCAAATGAACTATTGCATCACATATATATCATACTCTGTATAAATCTGGGTGATCACAAGAGTCAAGCTCTGTTTGTACATGGCTGGAATCCTGAGAGGACCCCATCCTTTTCTCTGCACTTGACCCCAGTCCATTTGTTCCTGAATCTTTACATTCCTGTCCAGCTCCCATCTGCTGCTGAGCCCAAGGAGCCCAATCTGGGCCTTCCCTGCAGCCTTGGTGGTGATGTGAGTATTACTGGGAGCGGAGGAGGGAGGGGGAGGGAAATCGTGATAGTAGTTTTGTGTATATATTTGTCAATTTTTATATACGTATTTCATTATTTTCTTTTTCATGATTACCGTTTCATTAAAATTGTATAGTTTGGTTTCCATCTCCTAACTCTCTTTCCCAAGAGGGGTTGATAGAGAGTATCTGTCACTTGTTTAATTGCTGGCCCTATGTTAAACCTTAAAAGATTTATTGGCATGCAAAGTAGGGCAAGCTCATTAGCTTGAGCCTAAGCTCAAATTTTGACTAATTGTCTGAACAGTTTGAATACCAGCTCTGGTGCAAGGAGACTCGGATAGCTCAGTTGGTACAGTATCAGGTTTAAGTTTCTTTTTTCTTTTTTTGAGAGTCCTGAAGTGCATGAAATTAAACTTAAAACTCACATCACATAATTGTTAGAGTTATTTGCTGGTACATGTGACATGTACAGAACATGATATGTTATCATGTCACTGTTTATCTGGTCTTGATGTTGCTTTGTGGTTTACAGATGTTGGGGTAGGAGTTGTAGCTGTGATATGGTCTGTAACACTGACCTATAGTGTGTTATATTTGCAGTGATTTTCATTTAGACACAGGAAACTTCCACTGGTAATTATGGTTTTGAATTTACATTGGTAAATTATACCACTCCGTTTTCTCTTGAGCCTATTTTGATCAAAATACCATAATGTTATCATCAATTTGTATGAATGTCTTGCTGAATATTATTAATGCTTTTTATGTATTGTGGAGGCACAAGACAATTATCTCAACTCTGAGAGGGAGCACATCCACTTGTAGAGTAAGAACTTCTGCTCAAGGCCCCTAAGCAGTGGCCCTGGTTCTGTAGGTTCATTCTCCAACAGTCACTATAAACACCGAGCATTATAAGTCCTAGACGCAGACTCTAAATGAAATACATGCCCTTAACATCAAGCGCAGTTACTCTAAAGAGACTTACCTGAAAAGTGAAATTACAAGAAAGAAAAGTTATCCTGACTCAAATCAGGACATGATTTCTGGCAAGATTCAGCTGCATATTCCCATAACCAACCAGGTATCTATAACATAACAATCTATGAGTGAGATGGGTGTCTAAGCTCTCAATATACTCCAAAAATATTTAGTAGATATCATTGGTGGAGAATACAAAAGGATTTTGTTCTCTTTAAATTAGGTAACTTGTAAAAAAAATCAGATTCCTATAAAGAGGAATGTAGTACAATTTGAATTGGCCTAAGATGTCCACTGGCTGGTATGACAAAAGATAAACAGGAAATCATTCCTTCAGGGACTGAAAACTAGATGCCAAACTCAAATGCACAGAACACTCTAAGGAGAGATTCAGATGCTTGAAAACAGGCATTTAGTGCTATTTGCATTAATATATTTGCCTAAATCTACTGGAGAAAGTTTCAGATACCTCTTAAATCTGAAAGCTGTAATAATCTCTTTATATATGACTTAGGTGCCTTAGGTGGCCACAGAGGGCACTGGGTAAGTAATTGAAATAGCTGGAAGGTTTTACCTTCTGGAAGGTAAAATGTTCCTCAGAGCTGAGCAGTGTCCTTGGCTCTGCACACCAGTCTCTGGCTATAGCTATAAACATCAAGTGTTATCAGTCCCAGAAGCAGACACTGACTGAGAAACTTACTGTTAATTTCAGCAAGTGCTACTACTTACAAGAGACTTGGCTGAAAGCAAAAGTACAAGACAGAAAATCACCTTTATCCTGGCCCAAGCCAGGACAGAAAGACACAGTTATCTGACAATGTTTCAATCACTTCCCTATGTCCCGTATGCTGCGGAGCACACACCTGCTACATGGAGGTCTTTCTACATAAGAAAGATAAAAAGATCCATTCATATGCTTTAAGAATGAAATAGGAAATGTCTTTATTGTACCATTATCTTAATTCACAGTGATTCAGGAAATTTTGGATGATCATAAACTACTAAAAATTGTAGATTATGTCTTGTCGGGATAAAATTTGACCTCTGGACAAGAAAAAAGTTCTTCCACTTGAAAAAATAAAATACTTTATGAGTAAGTAATTACTGTCACTCATGCTACAGCTCTGCAACTTTTGTTGTAATAGATGAGTCAAGAACAAAATTCATCCAACACACCAATATTTAACAAAAGAAAAAAAATCTTCACTTTAATTAGCTAATTTTCTTTAGAAATCTGGCTCCTTAAAAAATGTAGCTGGTATATTGCCTTCATTGTTTATAGTTCCTATAGTAACTAATGTTAAAGTTATAAGCCTAGAGATTAAATGTTTTTATACTATACATACTAAGTATTTATATGGCTGAATACACAATCTTTTCACCAGCATTCTCTAAAAATCAACAAAACAAGCAAAATTAAACAAAATAAAACAAAAAAGAAGGAAGTTCTTTCATCTGTGTTAGTTTTTTCTTGTCTGATAATAGTTACTACATTACAGAAATATGATTATCAAATGAAACAGCATTTACCAATGAAATAAAAAAGAGCATTCTCGGTTGAATGAACTTGCATACTACCTTCTTATATAGCTAAAACTTTGTTAATTTTACTCTGAAGACTTAGAGTTCTACTTTGTACATCATAGGAATTATGAATGTTTTATGCATGTAGAATGCAACAACTATTCAGACCAGAACTAATTTGCACCCTCTACTATTTGTTTGTTTTATTTTATTCTCTGTTTCCACAGTCCTATAGCATTATGCCTTTGCTGCCCTTCCCATTGTCTTTTTATAGTTTCTACTTTGGCCTATTTGTGGTTTTGGCTGTGGGTTTTGGGTTTTTTTTCCAGGGAAGTATTTCAAATTCATTAATCATCAGAATTACTCTGAGGCTATAGGAAAAGTTAAAAAAAAACCAAGAGAAATTAAAAGAAGAAGAAGTTAAGAAGTTAAAAAAACCCAACAAAAATGCTTCTTTACTTCCTAGGTATCCAGAATGTCTAAACCCAGCTTCAGAGTGATCTTTCTTTTCTTTTTCACATACTGAGGCATGTAGTCATTTCCACCTGAATTTCAGGCTACTGCAGACACATCCCAAGTGCATCTCTAGCTTCACTCAGAGCTTCTTAGCTCATTTCTGTATGAAAGCTGAGACAAGCAAGATTGTCTCTATGCTCAGATGAGAATAGGATTACCTATTAGGGGTTCCTAGGGTGACTGCCAGATGCTTTGCCTTCATGAATTAAAGATGTTTCAAACATGTTTGCTTACTGGAATTGGTTTCTTGGAACTGAAAAGGCTTCAGTGTTCATTAAGGGTCAAGTTCACATGTTAGGAAAAAAGTTAGCTAGAAGAAGCAGAAAAGGTAGTTGAAAAATGGTTCATTTCTTCCAGTCCAGGAAGGACTGTAATGTTGAAAAGCATATCTAATTTAACATGAATCACAAAGAAACTTCCTATTCCATAAATAAAGAAAGAGGCATAGAGACCTCTATCTGCTTCTTATGAAGTGATACTGGAATGTTTATTGCATAGACTTAAAAAATGGAACTCAATGGGAACCTCAACAGTGAATAAGGAAAACAGAAACTCAGCTGTGCAAGACTACCAGGCAGGCATATTTGCTTTAACTTTTGAAGCATACAAAATGTATTTTTAAGACTTCTGTCAATTTCTCTAGCTGTTGTGAATTACTTGCTTTTTCTTTAAACCACTTATTCTCTATTTTCCATACCTGTGATGCAAATTACACTAATTTTTAGCCTACTGGTTTTGCTCCACAGCAAAAGAGATTTTTGAATCTCTTTATTTGGAGACTAAAATGCTAAAATAAGTGATTTTTTTTCCAGATACTTCATCAATGTATTAATTAAAATCTGGAATTCAAAATACTAATTCGTGGCAGAATTTCATTGTGGTCTTAATTAAAATGTCATGGCATTCTGGTGAATTCCACTGACTGGAAATGGAGAAACATCAGTTTTCAAAAAGGGAATAAAGGAAAATCCAGGGAAGTATCAGCCAGTCAGTCTCACCTCTGTGCACAGCAAGATCATGGCCCCTGACATAGGGAGGACACGGACATCCTGGAGCAAGTCCAGAGGAGGGCCATGAAGATGATCAGAAGACTGGAGCACTTCTGCTATGAGAACAGGCCAAGAGAGTTGGGGTTGTTCATCCTGGAGAGGAAAAGGCTCCAAGATGAAATTTTAGCTGCCTTCCCATACCTGAAGGGGGCTTAAATGAAAGCTAGGGAGGGACTTTTTAGTAGAGCATGTAGTAATAGGACAAGGGGGCATGGCTTCAAACTGGGAGAGAGTAGTTTTAGATTAGACACTAGGAAGAAATTCTGTATTGTGAGCATGGTGAGACACTGGCACAGGCTGCCCAGGGAAGCTGTGGATGCCCCCTCCACAGAAGTGTTCAGAGCCAGGTTGGATGGAGCTTTGAGCAACCTGCTCTAGTGGGAATTATGCCTGCTCATGCAGGAGGTTTGGATCTAGGTAATCTTTAAGGTCCCTTCCAATTCAAATCATTCTATGATTCTGTCTTCTGAATGATGGCTTAAGCTCATGCACTCCTGGAGCCTCTTATTTGTGTTAACCATCTCATTATGCATAGCTGGGCTTATTCCCAGACAAAGATTAGATGTATAAACATTTCCTTAAGTTTTATTTAAAGCTGTTCAAGGTCATTCTGGATATGTTTCAGACTGTTTTTTTAACTGAGCCCCAGTTTGCTGTGTCAGCTTTCTATGACACAAGAAAATGTAGCTACAGACTGCACAGCCTTCAACATACGCTAGCTAATTGGGCTGAATTTTGTCAACTGGTTTCTCCTTTTAATGTTTCAAATTAACATATGTTTTTGTTTTCCATTACAGTATAAATGAAGTAGAGGGAGTAGGAGATATCTAATCTGATTTTATCTGAGATATTGAGTCTAGATCATAAGTTGCTATAAACACCCATCCTTAAATGAGCTGTGTTGACTTTCCAGTTGATGGCAACACAAGTTTTCATTTTATGTGTCTCTGTAAATTCACAAAGTAACACAGAAATATGAATATATTGACAGCCAGCCTATCCTATCCTTCTCACTGAGATGGCCATGTAGCAGAGAGAAATTTTTAACCTACACCTTTAAATCCCCAGTCCCTGTTTTTTCTGCTCCCCTGATGCAGTACTGGCTTCATATCCATTTCTGGCACCTCACTTCAGCTTTTCTGTGTTTCTCCAAAATTATTGTGAGTGTGACTGAGGAGATTAAGAAGAGCCATAGGTGTATTTGCCTCAGAAAATAAGTGATTTTATTGTCATAGGAAGAAAGTAAGAGATAGAGATCAATTTGTGATAGTTCTGATAAATCTGTTCCTCGTAGGAATAAACCATTACAAGCGTATAACCAAGTACACCTTATTGTTTGTTTACTTATTCTTTCTGTTAATGGCTAAGTATCTAAATTTTGCACAGCCAGTAGAGTGCTGGATATAAATTTTTCCAACACTAAATTAAAAGTATGGCCCTATTTTAAAAACCAGGCCAAATATGGAGCAACAGGGAGTTTGCACTACTTGGCTTCAGGGACTTTGTTGCTGTGGTGGACTGTGCTGAGTTCAGAGGGATGGAAGGGTTTGGAAGTGGGGGTCAGGCTACAGGAGTGGCTCCGGCAAGAAGCTGATAGAAGCTTCCACAGCTCCAAGTCAGACCTCCTTTGGCAAAGGCCGAGCCTATCAGTGATGGTGGACTCACTTCTGTGATAACATATTTAAAAAAGGAAGAAGAAACTGATGGAAGACCTGCATCAGAGAGAGGAGTGGAATTGGAGAGGAACAACTCTGCAGACAAGGTCAATGAAGAAGGATGGAAAGAAGATTCACTGTACCAGAAATTCCCCAGCAGCCTGTTTTGAGAGATAAGGTTGTCCCCTTTCAGTCGGGGGGACCACAGTGGAGCAGATAATATGGACCTACAGACAGCCTGTAGAGCGCCCCATGCCAGAGCACATGACTGCACTCCAAGAAAGACCTAATTCTGTGGGAAGATGGCATTAGAGCAGGATGTTCCTGAAGGGCTGCACCTCATGGAAGGGACCTGTGCTGGAGTAGTTCATGAAGGTAGCCTGTGGGAAGGACTCACAATGGAGAAGTCATGGAGAACTGTCTCCCATGGAAAGGGACCCCAAAATGGAGCAAGGGAATAGTGTGAAGAGTCTTTCCACTGGACTCCATCAGTATGATGAACTGACCACAACCCCCCTTCTCCCATGCCACTGGCAGGGAAGAGACAGGGATATCAGGAGCAGAGCAACTTGAGCCCAGGATGAAGCAGGTAGAGGAAGGAAAGGATTGTTTTACGATTTGGTTTTATGTCTCATTATCCTACTCTGATTTTTTTTCTTCCTCAAGTCAAGTCTCTTTTGTCTCTAACCATAATTAATGAGTGATCCTTTACTTGCTATTGTCTTGATCCATGAACCTTTTATTAATATTTTTGTTATATTTTCATTATATAGAGAGCAAGTATTCACACTGGGCTTAGTCCACCAGCTGGGCCTAAACCGTGGCATGGATTTACCCTGACTGGAAACCAAACTCCTGCTGAGACTCTCACTCATTCCCTATACTGTGGGTTGTGGGGAAAACCAAAAGAAGTCAAGAAGACTCATGGATTAAGAAAATAGTTTAACAGGATAAGCAAAAGTTTCATGTCTAAGAAAAGAAAAAGAGGAAGTAATTGACTCCCTTCCATCAACCGTCAGAATCTCAGCCCCTTTCTATAAAGCAGGTCTCAATACACATCCTCTTGCAGAAAATTTCTACTGGTAAATCCAGGAGCTTTGGAAGAAAATACGTTTAAGGAAAAAAATCACACCATGTTAAATAATGGCCATGCACTTTTAAATTTCATGCAAATGTCTTAAAGTTGAAGAAATCAGGAAATCAAAATACAAAGAATATAAATAGCTTTAATAAATTTTAAAGTTATCTTTATTGGTTATAGCAATAGAAATAAATGCTTCATTAAGCAAATGAACTTGAGCCTGGTCCATGATGGATACTGTAGTTAATTAAACTCTATGTTGAACTAATGTATTTTAAAGTAATGTATTTTATTGTGTATGGAAGAATTTAGATGAAAAAGTGGGTAATGGATTTTCCTAGTTCAGTTTTTGAAAGCGCAGTAATGAAAGGAACTTATTCAGACAGATGAGGTTACTCTGCAGAGTTTTGCATGTATATACATATAGTGTAAATTTTTTTTCTTTGTTTTTATTTTTTTTGTTTTGAGTTTTTTATTTTGTTTGTTTTTTGGGTTTTGTTTGTTTTGTTTTGTGGTGGTTTTTTTTCAGTGACTTGAATGATATTACTCAGAGAAGATTATAGATATAAATTTACAGGAAAACACCAGGGCATCAAACAAAAATTTTGACTTCCATGAAATTATTATTTTATTATAAAGTTTATAATTAAAGAAAGACATGAACAATTAATTATCTCTATATATTAAACTGAATTTCTTTCCACTTCCCTCTTTCAGTCACCATTTTCTTTCTGAACACAATCTCACATACAGTTTTGGTTTGTTTTCTCACTTTTTCAATTTTCTCCTCAGTTAGAATTTTATTTCAGAATCTTTAATTTTTAAGAAATATATGTTTCATTAATTTTTAATTACATAGAAAAATACAATAAAGCCCACAAAACAATGACACAAAACAATACAGAAAAAGCAATAAGAAAAGAATTCTAAATATTTCATCTTTTGTTGTTTGGGGTAACAAAGGCATCAATACAGATTAAGAAAACAAAAGAAAAAAAGTTTTCCTTTTCAAAAGGAAAATTAATAGAAAAGGAAAAGAAGAAAATGAAACAAATATGGATTTCATTTTCCATGCATCAAAGGAATCATGACCTGCAAATGTATAAAATATGAATCTGATCTCACTTCAGAATTATGCCTGCTCATTTTCACAATTAAAATACAAAATGAAAAGTGTTCGCAATCTGAACATTATATTTTGTTAATGTTAATATCTAAATGTGCATTGGTATAAAAGTAACCTCCACTCTTAAGTACAGCTTGTCCAGGGGTTCATTATGATAAATTATTGATCTTCAACAGTGACCCAGACATCTTACATAATTGATTAATCTGTATGAATGTATAACGTGCTTTATAGTATACTATAAACAAGAATGCTAGGAACTAGAACTATAATTCAAATAACATACAAATATAAATAAATTACAACCCAATCACTGAATGGAGAAAACTATCAATTAAGTCTGAATACATCAAGCAAAATGCAATGTTGGAAGGAGTAAAAAAATAAATGCTTTCAAATTATGTCAGGAACAGAAGAAATCTTAGAAATAACATAATCTTGTAGTAAGAGAGATGGGGTAAGGTTTTTTTACAATGATTAAGAAAGTGGTGATAGAACAGCTAGAAATTTTTAATAAATATTTGATGGTTTGGAAAAAAACAGGAATATATCACATAAAAATGATAGAGCACTTTATTTTCCATTAGTAAAGATCTGCAATAATCCAAGGGGGTTATATAAGGGATAAACAAATTTAAATCATCAGGTCTTGATAACTTGCATATGGGAATTACAGAGGAGCTGAATGAGAAGACAGTTGGCTTTCTGAAATGTATTTTTAATGAATGCTGATATACTACAGAATTCTTGTGAAACAGACAGAAAGCTAATGTTGTATGAAATACTTAGTCCAGAAAAAATGATTCCAGGTAGTAACAGCTAATATATGTTTCCATTAAGTGCAGGGAAATATACGTATCTAATTTGTTAAAAAATAATTAAATAATGGTGCATAACATAGATTAATGTAAATCTAAAAGACTGGTTTAAAGTAAATTATTAGCGATGTAATTTATGCAAAGCATAAAATCTAATCTAAGTTTTGCTTAAGATTATCCAGTAAATATCTAAAAATTTGCTGAGAGGAAAAAAAGTGTGAAAGTTTCACTAAATTATAGGAGTTTTAAAAATGCTGTATGGTCAAGAGACACTGGTGTCATTCGCAGTTTTGGCTTGGCTTTGTGAATGAACATTTCAGAAGGGTTCCACCCACACGAGCTGCAAGCATGCTAGTGGCTGATAAGGCCAATGTGGGACAGGCAGTGGGGTTGCAAAAGGCACAGCAGAAGGTCTTCTGTGAGAGGACAGCCAAGGCACGGTTATTTCTGCTCTGTCTCTTCTTCTTCTGGCTGATTCTCCATGCGTTCCCAAAGGAGGCAGCAGCGTTATGGATGGTGTCTCCCTGTCTCCCAACTGGAGGCCAGAGTGGACACTGCTGGCAGTCAGTATGGCCAAAGCTGAGGGACTGTTTCAGGGAGTCCCTGTATCTTCTCTCTGGGGCTCCTCTGTTGCAGCAGCCGGTGGCAAGTTCACCACAAAGCACAATCTTAGGGAGGGGGTGATCCCCCTGGAGACGTGCCCAGCCCAGCACAGCTGTGTCCTCAATAACATGGCCTCAATCCTGGTGACCCCTGCCTGTTCAAGGACAGGAACTCTGGTCACGCAGTCAGTCCTGTGGATGTTTAGGACTGTACAGAGGCAGCACTGATGAAAATGTTCAAGGAGTTGCAGGTGGTGGCGGTAGATGACCCATGATTCAGACCCATATAAAAGAGTAGACAGTACAGTGGCTCTGTAGACACTGATCTTCGTACTTTTCTTTGGGTGTTTATTGCTCCAGACTCTTTTAAGAAGTCTTCTGAATGCACTGTATGCCTTTGTTAATCTGTTGTCCATCTCTTTGTCAATCTTGGCATCCCAGATAGCTGAACTGCTGGACCATCTTAAGCTCTGATTCGCCTATGGTGATATGGGGATGATAGAAGTCTTCCTATGGTGCAGGCTGGTAGAGAAATTCTGTCTTCTTTAAGTTGATTTATAGCCCAAAAAGATCTGCAGCTTCTGCAAAGCAGGATGTTAGGCACTGCAGAGCTGCTTCTGTGTGAGCAATGTCAACAAAAGGCAGCTCTTGGACATGGTGATTTAGGGTCTTGGCATGGGCCTTCAGTTGCCTTAGGTTGAATAGGATCCCATCAGTACAATATCAGATGTGAATGCCATTTTCTTCATTGAGGCCTGTCATGGCCCTTTGAAGTGTCGTGCTGAAGAAGATTGTGAATTGAATGGGTGTAAGAACACAGCCTTGTTTCATACCACTGATTATTGGGAAGGATTCAGAGAGTGCATTGCCATACCTGACTTTTCCCCGCTGATTCTCATGTAACATGGTGATCATTTTGGGCAGGAACATCTTAATCATTCCAATATGTGTCACAGGCCCTTTCTACTCACAATGTCAAAAGCTTTAGTGAGGTCAAGGAATGTCACAAAGATCTTTGTTCTGTTCCCTACACTTCTCTTGTAGTTGTTTGAGAAAAAATACCATGTCTGTGGTACTCCAATTGGCTCTGAAACCACATTGGCTTTCAGGTTGAACTTCCTCTGCTATAGAAGCTACTAATCTGTTCAAAAGTATTCTTGCAAGGATTTTTCCAACAATGGAGAGCAGAGTTCTACGTCGGTAGTTGGAGCGGTTTGACTTTTCTCTTTTCTTCTTACACAGGGTGATGATGACTACATCATGGAGATCTGATGGTAATTTCCCTTGTTTCCAACAATTCACAAGGAGCTCCTGAACTTTATCATGGAGTGCTTGGTCTCCATGTTTCCATACTTCAGATGGGATTCCATCAACCTCAGCTGTCTTGCCAGTTTCCAGTTGCTGTATGGCCTTAAGAGTCTTTCCTTAAGTAGGGGCTATGTCCAATTTGGTTTTCACCAGTTGTTGTGAAATGGGCTGAAATGCTGAGCCTTGGACTACACTGCCTTTCTCATGAAGACAAACTTCACTGAGAGCAGCAATGTCGATGTTAAGTAGTGACAGTTTGTGAGCAATTAGAGCAGAATGATGTTCAGGACACCCAATGCCCACTGTATCAAGCATGGTTCTGATGTTCCAACATGCAAGTGTCCATCTGAACACACCTTTAGAGGAAGGTGTATGTAGCGGGAGGAGCCATTCTTGCTCCTGAAGCTCGACGAGCTGCTGGTCTCTTCCAGGACTCCAGCCACCACACAGCGCTTCCAGGGTAGAAGTGTAGCGGGAAGAGCCTTTCTTGCTCCAGAGGCTCGACAAGCTGCTGGCCTCTCCATGCCTCACACCAGAGTGAGCTGAGGTTCCCTCTGTGGGCATGTGTCCCACCTTTATTGGTCCCCTGATCTTGCTCATGCCCAATAGGGGCCTGTCCTAATCAGGCACAGGTGGACTCACACCCACTCACTGGCAATTCGAGGCACCTGGTTTATCTTGTTTCTCTACATTTCCCCCTTCTTTTTTTTTTTTCTTTCCCGGTTTGCCCTAGCTTACAAACATTTTGACACTGATTACAGAATACAGACATACAGGATTTTTCTTCGGGCCCCGCGGGACACTCAGCTAAGAGCATCGAGGGGGCACCGAGTACAAGATTTTTACACACAGGATTTTTTACACAAAAATACACTTACAGGATTTTTCTTCGGGCCCCGTGGGACACTCAGCTAAGAGCATCAAGGGGGCGCCGAGTACAGGATTTTTACACACAGGATTTTTACACACATTTTTCTACTGACACACTACAGGATTTTTACACATACATTTTACCAAAAAAACACTTATAACTTACGGGATTTAACCCAAGCTTCTCAGGCAACCATTCAATGTCAGCCCAGGCACTTTTTCACAAAGTCTCCACCTTTTGAGTTGTTCTTCTCCCTCCTGAATCTGCTCTTCTCTTGGCTTCCCTCTGCTCAGGGGCTTCCAAAGAGAGAATCCTTCTCTTGGCTTTCCTTTGCTCAGGGGTTTCCAAAGAGATTTCTGGTTCCTCATGGGTTTCTGGTTCCTCCGTGGGATTCCATTTTTTTTCCTTTTATTTTTTTTTTCTGGTTCCTCCGTGGGATTCCATACCATGGGATTCCATCCTCCTGGCTTCCTTCCCTCTGCTCAGGGGTTTCCAAAGAGAGAATCCTTATCTTGGCTTCCCTCTGCTCAGGGGTTTCCAAACCAAAGAGCTTGCTGGTCATACCTTTCAGGGAGAGTGTTAGCCCAGGCATATTTTCAAATCAGGGAGAATGTTCCTGTTGCCAGCTCCTCACACTGCTGCTTCTTTAGACATCCGTATGTTGCCCGCATTCTCCACCAAATGTAGCGGGAGGAGCCATTCTTGCTCCTGAAGCTCGACGAGCTGCTGGTCTCTTCCAGGACTCCAGCCACCACACAGCGCTTCCAGGGTAGAAGTGTAGCGGGAAGAGCCTTTCTTGCTCCAGAGGCTCGACAAGCTGCTGGCCTCTCCATGCCTCACACCAGAGTGAGCTGAGGTTCCCTCTGTGGGCATGTGTCCCACCTTTATTGGTCCCCTGATCTTGCTCATGCCCAATAGGGGCCTGTCCTAATCAGGCACAGGTGGACTCACACCCACTCACTGGCAATTCGAGGCACCTGGTTTATCTTGTTTCTCTACATTTCCCCCTTCTTTTTTTTTTTCTTTCCCGGTTTGCCCTAGCTTACAAACATTTTGACACTGATTACAGAATACAGACATACAGGATTTTTCTTCGGGCCCCGCGGGACACTCAGCTAAGAGCATCGAGGGGGCACCGAGTACAAGATTTTTACACACAGGATTTTTTACACAAAAATACACTTACAGGATTTTTCTTCGGGCCCCGTGGGACACTCAGCTAAGAGCATCAAGGGGGCGCCGAGTACAGGATTTTTACACACAGGATTTTTACACACATTTTTCTACTGACACACTACAGGATTTTTACACATACATTTTACACAAAAAAACACTTATAACTTACGGGATTTAACCCAAGCTTCTCAGGCAACCATTCAATGTCAGCCCAGGCACTTTTTCACAAAGTCTCCACCTTTTGAGTTGTTCTTCTCCCTCCTGAATCTGCTCTTCTCTTGGCTTCCCTCTGCTCAGGGGCTTCCAAAGAGAGAATCCTTCTCTTGGCTTTCCTTTGCTCAGGGGTTTCCAAAGAGATTTCTGGTTCCTCATGGGTTTCTGGTTCCTCCGTGGGATTCCATTTTTTTTCCTTTTATTTTTTTTTTCTGGTTCCTCCGTGGGATTCCATACCATGGGATTCCATCCTCCTGGCTTCCTTCCCTCTGCTCAGGGGTTTCCAAAAGGAGAATCCTTCTCTTGGCTTCCCTCTGCTCAGGGGTTTCCAAACCAAAGAGCTTGCTGGTCATACCTTTCAGGGAGAGTGTTAGCCCAGGCATATTTTCAAATCAGGGAGAATGTTCCTGTTGCCAGCTCCTCACACTGCTGCTTCTTTAGACATCCGTATGTTGCCCGCATTCTCCACCAAATGTAGCGGGAGGAGCCATTCTTGCTCCTGAAGCTCGACGAGCTGCTGGTCTCTTCCAGGACTCCAGCCACCACACAGCGCTTCCAGGGTAGAAGTGTAGCGGGAAGAGCCTTTCTTGCTCCAGAGGCTCGACAAGCTGCTGGCCTCTCCATGCCTCACACCAGAGTGAGCTGAGGTTCCCTCTGTGGGCATGTGTCCCACCTTTATTGGTCCCCTGATCTTGCTCATGCCCAATAGGGGCCTGTCCTAATCAGGCACAGGTGGACTCACACCCACTCACTGGCAATTCGAGGCACCTGGTTTATCTTGTTTCTCTACAGGTGTATGCCTTTTTCTCTTTGTTCGAGATAATGCATCAGAGGATGCCCACTGACCGTGGGTAGCCAACTGGGTGGAGGTGGAGATGAGCTTTGGTTAGACCACCTTTTCTAGGCCATGTGGAACAAGCAGTGCTTTCCTTGGTCACTAAGGATGCTGGCAAACAAGACTGTCATCTCCTGGGTCAGTCTCAAGCAATTAATGTCCTGAGCTGCCTGCATGCAGGGTTGGGTCTGTGGCTTCCAGTGCACCTTTCCCTTGCCATATTGTCCCTCATCTGTCACCACAGAGCTTTACAAGTGTGGGTTCACCCTTCAAGCCTGTGCTGTGGCTTTTTTAGGTGAGGTGCAGTGTGCACAGAACTGGCCCCACCCTTTACTCCTAAAGTTCATCTGCCATGGCCTAGCAAGTTTGGATGATGACAACGAAGTCCTCAGGACATAGGTTTAGTCAGAGTGTCCTTCTCTTAGATGGATGGCCTTACAGGGCTAAATGAACTCTATCTACCTGGGTTTGGAGATAGAGTTGTCCTTCTCCTAGGATGGTTGCCTGACAGCTACTGAGCCCATCCTGCCAATGGACACACTTTGTCTGACCCTTCAGTCATGACCTGTCTGGCATGGGAGACCCTACTGGAGGCATCTGCCACTGCCAGCATATCTTGCAACCTCACAAGGGCACACAAGCTCCCCCGAGACAAGGGGATGGCCATGGAGAGAGTGTCATACCTGATGAAAAAGTTAATGTGACTTCATTGTTCATGATTTCTAAATAACACTAAGGTAAAGGAAGGACTAAGCAGTCGCATGAATGAAGTTGATTCAACCTAAGTAAACAAGATGTTAATGAAGGTTAAAAAAAATATTTACTCATCTAGGAAAAAAAATTAAGAAATTTCATATAGATGAAATGGAGATGACATCTTTTAGAGAGAGAGAAAGATAAGTGGATGACTAACAATATTGTAATCACTGCAATATCATAAAAAAAACGTTTGTATCGTCATTAGCCATGTATAAACATAAAAGTAGCAAATAGGCTGAGAATATAATATTACTCATGCTAAAACATTATTGTGGAAAGTATTATCAGTTCCTGAAATATCAATAACATACCATGCAATCCTGAGGAAATATGACATGTTGAATGACAAAAGAACTTCATACCCTTATGTTTTTGAGGAATTAAGATTTTTAGGTACCATCTGTTTTACAAAGAATACTGTCAGTACATCAGCAGAAATTAAACAAACTTGTAGGAGAATTTTTTTCTTAAAATATTATGTGTATGATGATCTGATGTCATTTAGCAGATAGCTGAAAAGTACTAGTGTTTTTGTACTCTTCTTTATATGAGAGCAAATTAAATACTATATAACTACATATATATATGTGTACATTGCTAAAAACCAAAGGGAATTACTAAAAGCTTCATGAGATGGATGTTGACTGTTCTTCAGTTGTGCTGACACTGAGCTGATTTACACCAACATGAAAATGAGATTAATTTCAAGGTACTGGTCTGTATCATCTTACTTTTTGTTCGATGACACCTGAAAGCAGCTTTTAAGATGAAGCTAAATGACAACGCTCGGCAAGACAAGCAGCTAAATGTTCTCACGCTTCTGGTCCCCTGCTAGTCATCAGCCATTGAAGATATTGATTACAAAGGAGAATGATTCATATTGTTAGTGAATCTGACAGCAGCATTCTCACGCATCATTCAGCATTGAATAGCATAGATCTGCTTGTCAAACCAGAAAACATCTCATCTAAACTGTCCACAAGGTCTTGACAATTATTATCTCTTTCATGAATGTTAATACTAGAAAGAATAGTTAATATCTTACAGATCTGTCAGAAAAGCTATTATAGAAAACAAATCATGTTTAAGGATAGATTGATTTATAAGAAAAGTGTTTTGCATGTGTTACTTGAAAGTACCCTAGAGTTTCTTTTTTTTTCAGTCTCCTCCTATGTGCCACACGAAAGGACATCCTTTCTTTCTGAAAGAGGACACAGCAGCTTTCAGGCAATGTTAACAACTGATTAAAGCCAATTTTCATTCTTCTTCATTGTGGAATATTGATTTTTCTTGTGTAAATCCTCTTAAAAATTACTTTTGAAATGGCATTGTTTAATGTCCAGTGGGTGTTTAATCCAATTAGTTTTAGTCTTTGTCCTTTTCTTAATGAAATCAGTTTTGCTTACAGTACAACCAATAGCCTACTTCTTTGGAAGATTTTTAATATTAGGTTCTTAATTACCCTTTACTCTTGCTATTATTATATTATCTGGGGACTTAAATAAAACAAACTGCTCTCAACATTGTTTCACTGTAAGGTGAAAAGGAAAATATTAAAGACACATAGAATGCTAAACCGAAAACACTGTAGAACTACTTGACACTGTTTATTATCTTAGCATTATTTCAGATACCATTAAATCTGGGTAGGGTCAGCAGGTTAACAATGCAATGTCACTTCAAGTTTCAGTGAAAAGAAATACACTTCCCAGCATCTAATGGAGCTCACTCTTCTTTTTCCAAAAGAAAAATCTATGGTCACTTTGACTATTGAAATATTTAATAAAAAATAAATGTGAAACTGAGCTCTTAGCACCTTGATGCTTTCCAGAAACCTTATCTTTTTAAGAAGAGAGAAGGGGAAAGAGCTTACTTTTTATTCCATAATAATCCATCTCACTTTAAAAAAAAAAAAAAATACTCTTGTGTTGTACATGTTATCATTAGCCCCCTTAAACAGTTAAGGTTTCAATGCTTACTACTTTACCAAACAGAAATGAGGGGTAGGAGAAAGAGAAAATATATTATTTGTTGAACCTTAGTTTTTGATGATAGTATCTCCTCACCAAAAAAAAAAAAAGTTCATTGTATGATAAATGGACAATGTGTGTACATTACTACAATGCAGTGTCCAAAAATGAATAAAAGATGCTAAAGAAAAAAAAAAAAAAAGAAAGAAAACCAAATAAACACACAAAAAACAGAGTCCTAGGAACCTGGTAAGATTTTTAAGTACTAGAAATATCATATAAAGTTACACAGCAATTATTCAACATACTTGCCTCAAGTCAATAGCTCGATTTATTAGATCAGAATAGAGAATGACAGCTTCACAAAGTAATAAATAATCATCAACCTGTTAATTAAGAATATCAGTGCCACAAAAATTATTCCTCTTTCTCCCTTTTCACTCAACATGCAACCACAGTCCTAGGGCAAAGCAGGTCAAAAACAACAAAAATAATCTAGCAAGTAAGTGATTTATTCCCAATAATATAGACCTTTAATTAGCTGGGACAATGAAGAACCCTATTTTTACAAGAGTTTTTTTTTTAAGGAGCCACACAAGATAGATACCTTGGAGAAATTATTTAGGAGATACAAGTTCAAAATGCATTGTGATGTAATTATAACAAACCTGGGTTGCTTTCTTGGAGACATTTATGGAAAGGAACTATGGTGATATCTCTTCAGAATAAAAGATCCACAGGAGATGCAGTTTTATACCTCGTGATAGTCTCTCCCAGTTCCCAAGTACTTTTAAGGAATTGATTAATCTGTGAAAGAGGAAAGTAGGAAAAAACTAATGAAAATTATAAAGTAGATCTACCTTACTTTAATTGTGCCACAGTGAAACTGGTGTAATTCTTTACCATGCTTGACTTGATCCTATTTGTGTGGGATGAAAATTGAACATAAAGGGAATAAGCCTTCTTGGTGTAGTTTAGTTAGCCTTGGAAAAGAGAAGTCAAAAGTTAAAATTAAATTCTCTTTAATAATACTGTGTACTTCTTCCATAAAGTTAACAGAGCTATCAGCACTATTTAGAGTTCAAAAAGGGTCTTCATTAGCTACAAAGGGAATAATTTGTTTGGAAACATTAAGAATATGTGCTTTACATCACAGGAACTTCACTTAATATATAAACAGTAAGGGAGGTGATAAGAGCAGAATAGGATGGATAGATTTCCCATATGCTTTGTTTTCATCTTCTGATATAGCATCATCATAAGAATAATAATATCATAAATTGTCTGCCAAGACAAATTAATATGTAGAGAGACAATTTAATAAAGGCTCCCAGTGGTTCAAGAATTAAATTGTATAAAGGAATTTGTTCTACTTAAAAGTAAATTTATGCATAACACCTATTAACTGCAATGTAATGGATTATCATCTTTTATAGTGTGGGTGGAAAAAACCTATCCATTAAAAAAATATATATTCAATTTGAAGGAGTAAAACTTGTTACATATTTGAAATTTTGGTGGAAAAATAATTAGGTGCTATAGACATGCAGTTAGAATAGTGGTACCAAGGGAACATTAGGGAGCACATTTTGAGTAGCGTGCTCAGTTTTGGGTCCCCCACTACAAGAAAGTCATCAAGGTGCTGGAGCAAGTCCAGAGCAGGGCAAAAAAGCTGGTTACAGGTCTAGTGTACAAATGCTACAAGGAGTATCTGAAGGACATAAGTAGATCTGAGACACTGTACAGTCAGAATTATGGAATCATGAAGGTTGGAAAAGACCTCTAAGATCCAGCCAATGATTCAATACCACCACACCAACTAAGCCAAGTCCTGAATTGTCACTCTCGTGCATTTTTTGAACACCTCCAGCAATGGTGAATCCACTCCTTCCCTGGGCAGCTTGTTCCAATAAGAAATTCCTCCCAATATTCAATCTGAACCTCCCCTGGTGCAACTTGAGATCATTTCCTCTCGCCCTATCACTGGCTACATGGGAGATCAATTCCCACATCACTCCAACCTCCTTTCAGGTAGTTACAGAGAGCAATAAGGTGTCGCCCCAGTCTCTTTTTCATACTAAACAATCCCAATTCCCTCAGATACTCCTCATAAGACTTTTGCTTTAGACCCTTCACCAGCTTGGTTGCCCATCTCTGCACTCACTCCAATCACTCATGTTTTTCTTGTAGTGGGTGGCCCAAAACTGAACACAGTATTAGAGATGTGGCTTCACCAGTACCAAGTATGAGAGGGCAATCACCTGCCTACTTCTTCTGCCCACACTATATCTGATGCAGGCCTTCTTTTTTTCTATTGATAAGCTACAGAAGTTATTTTTGCCCTGTTTTCATCACCCTCTGGTGATGAAACGAACTGTGCTGAAACAAATGGTGTGCTGAAACGAAGGGATTTTTTTTGCAATATATCTAGGTAAACTCTTCTGGTGTTTGAGCTAATTAAGTCCTCTGTCTTTTGTTTATCTTTAGTCCTTTGAGGAATAATGCAGCACTGTATCATTGTTTTTCTATAACTATGTTTTTATTACATCTAAGACATCATGTAATAGATTTATAGGCTTGGATATTTTTATTTTTTATCAAGAGTACACACTGATTCCTAAATTAGGCTGTAGAATTTATCTGCCATAAAATTGAACACATTTGCACATTTCAAATGTGCAAAGTTTCAAGTTCATTGAACTGATATGATCAGGCTATGTTTAATGCAAATACTTTCATATCATTGAAAAAATGAAGGTCAGTATTGATTTGAAAAGGTTTTGTGCTGCCTTATTGCATATAAAAGCATATAATTTTACTCTTTGTGAACAAATGAATATAAATGTAGGTGTCTGATACTATTCAGGACAGAACATCACTGGCTTATTACATGATCAGATATAAGCTTCTAGATTATACAACTGTATTTAATTCTTATCAGACAAGTGAAGAGCAAGATGGTTGATTCTCACAGAAACCTTTTTTGGAAAGACATGATTGAAGTCAACTCCCCTTTCACCAGGTATTAACAGTGGCAAACAATAGCTGTTTAATTATCACAAGTTAAATTACAGGAAACTATTAACATTTTCTTGGAAATGTTATTATCTTGTTACTATTCTTTGCAGGCAAGTTATGGTGCTGTCAGTATCAACTGGGTTTATCAGTACTAGGTTTAAGTACTTGAAGTTCTTGAAGTTCAGTACTGTCTTAGAATTGAAGGATCAAATGGAGATTACAAAGAAGAAAGTCTATGCTTCAGTATGTATTTATATTAGAACTGTATTATATTTATGATGTAGAAAGCTAGTATGCTTTAAACTTTTAAATCTCAATATTTGGCTATCACTCTAGAAAGTCATGTAATTATTCTACCTTTAAGTTAATACAGAATAGTAAACATTAACTGAGTTTTTGGAGTAAGAAGTATACACAAGGACATTCTAGAATGCCAATTGAATGTAATTTCTTCAGAAAAAAGAGCTCAAAATCATGAAGGTTGGATAGATATCTGAGTGATGAAATATGACACTGTGAAAAAATTTATAGTTTTCGACAAACAATAGTTCTCAAAAACTTTTTTTTCAAAAACTGTTCTCAGAGGAAAATAAATCTCTGCAAAAACAAATTGTGCTCATTACTTTCTAGGGTTTTTCAGGGTAGATATTTAACATTATGTAGTGGTGCCTGTATACAATTCAGGTACTAGATCAAGTGGACCTTTTGAGACCAAAGAGAGAAAAAAAAAAGGAGGCCCCAGTAAGGACACCTTTAATCTTATCAGGAACTTTGGTGGTAAGAGAAAACTGCAATTGAGCAAGAGTCAGAAGTCACAGAGCAAGTCACAGAGAACACTTGAGTGAAACTGTGTTAGGCAGAAAGATAAAGCTATGTAAGAAGCACTTATGCTTCTCAATTAGATTCTGCAAAGGCTATCCAGGAGAAACGGGCTGCAGAATAGTGCAAAGTGCACCTGCTACCATGGAAATATTTTGGTTTTGTTTGTATGGGGCAGCGCCAGTGTTTAGAACTAGAAGGTAACGTGCTACAAATATTTTTTCTTATTTTTGCACAATAAATTCCTTTTTAGGTTAATTCCTTGTTGTGAAGGGGAATTTTTGGATGAAATTGTGCATCTGTCCATACTTAATAATTCAAATCCTTTTAAAAAATGAACTCATACTGCATTGACATCAGATTTAGAAAATAAGATGCTTTCTCACTTTAACTGATTCTGAGAATTGAGTCACCTTCCTCCCAAAGGTGTCTTTTTCAAATTAGAAGCATATAAAATAAGAACATGGGCATGACCCAAAGTACTTGGCCAATTATGTTTACTTGTGAAAATCCAGTGATTAATAATAATATGTTAATAATAAAAATAATAATAATAATATAATAATAATAATATTACTTTAATTCCTTGGCTTTTTCAAATCTAATTAGACTCACAGCATAAATAATCAGTATTTTTCACTTCAGCATAGATTGTTTGCAGGCTGTTTTCATAAATACCATGAACATGCTATTTCAGACATAGCATGAAACCAAATTTATGAAGAACAGATGTATAAACAGAAGCTCTGGATTTTTGCTAAATTTTGCTGAAACATCTGCATGAGCCTAAGGAAAATATATCCCTCCTGTTCCAATGAAGCATTCTTGGCAGAGAACAAAACCCTCTGGGCTCCACAGACTTGCACTTCAGTCCCTAATGAGTGGCAGTGTGATCCCTCTGCCGAAGCCAAAGCAGTATGAATTTTGAACTGGCTGAGACAGTGTCTGAGCTTATTTAAGCTCTGAGATTGCTGTGAGAACAACCAGCAAAGCCTGCAGATACCATGGCTACCAGCAGACAGTCAGCAGGTATAATTGGCTACTCTGAACTCTAGAGGCTTATAAGTTAGCTCATGTCAGTACATTACAGAATAAGCCCTGGGAGTCCAGCTGCATAAATTACAGGAGGGGAAGAAATGCTGATTGCTTCTGGATACATATGGCAGACCTCTCTCTCCCTTTCAAGTGAGGTATTATATGCTAAAATAGCAGATCTCTTTCATACAAGTGATATTCATATGAGAAAGGCTATATTTTATATGAGCTGACAAAGCAGAGCATAAAACTAGCAAACTCTGAAAAATATTGTCTATCTCCTCTCAGTCCTGCTTTAAAATAAGAAATACTGAAAATGATGCTCTCAAACTTATATTTTCATTTGTCTCATACACTTTTTTTTTTTTTTTTTTTTTAAATTTAACCCACTACCCAACCTTTCCTTCCATACATGCCAAAAAAGTCAAGGTGAGTCACATTTTTTCATTACGGAGCAGCTCAAATTTTCAAGGAAAAGCAAAGAATTTTTGTGTCAGTTTGTGGAACTATGCAGTTGGGCAAAGGTAGTAAAAATCTCATCTGGATTCATTCCAATCGTCCTGTGTCCTTCTTGTACTGGGGGCTCCAGAACTGGACACAATACCTCAGGCAAGGTCTCACAAGAGCAGAGTAGAGGGAAAATCACCTCCCTTGTCCTGATGGCCATGTTTCTTTTGATGCAGCCCAGAATATGTTTGGCTTTCTGAGATGCAAATGTACATCACCAGCTCCTGTTGAGCTCTTCATTAACCAAGACCCCCAAATTGTTTCATTCAGATGTGAGAGTGTATTCTGGTTTGAAGCCTGACTTTGCATTTAAGAACTGATGAAAATTTCCTAGGCTGAATATACAAAATATGTTTATAAACGAGTGAAATCCTAAGCACTGATATTAGTTATATTATAGATCTTGGTAACTTCAATAACAGTTTGGACAAACCCATTGATTTTAAATAGGAACTTAAAGAAACAAAATTAATGTGTTTGCCCTTAACTGTTTAGCTTAATTCAAAATTTGTGACAAGGAGCAGTAAGATGAATGTGTTTTTACTTGCTCTCATACATCAAATTGATGGACCAGCTCTTCCCTGAGTTGCTAAAACTACCCAGCTTTCAAATTATTAATAACTATTTATGTTTTTAAAAAGCTAGTTGTGGCTACCATTCTAGCATTCATTCAATATCTATTAATCTTGCATTCTAATGCAATCATATATCCATAAGAAACTAACTTGGGTATTAACTTTATTTTTTAAAAAATATTTATGCATATGTAATTTGTATTTTTACATACTGTTTATACTTCAGAAACATTCTTAGTTATTGTAGGACAGCATTTTCCCCCATAATCCAAATATTCTGATTGCCAAAACTCAAAAAAATCAACTAACAAACCAATAAAACAGAATCCAAAACAAAACCAAAAGAAACCCAAAATAATTAACCACTAACAACCTCTAAACTTGAATGAATTTGGAATTTCTGACACAATATGTTGTGCCTTTCCCCTCTGCCCTCCAACTGAAGATGGCCTTTTAGAGAACATTAGATCAGTTTTCCTCCTCACATTTTGGATGATTTCAAAGAGATAAACTGAACCATACATTTCACTTATGTCTTTCTCATCATTTAAATGTCTTTGAATTATATTTCAGCCAAAATGGATTTATGGATTTGGGTATATTTATGTCTTCAGGGTAGAAAAAAATTCTGAGTTAAATCTGGGTACCTGAGTAGGAGTTCACAATGTAGCTACAGTTTGAGGATCACACAACTTGCATCATGATTTGAGGCAAGAAACAAACCTTGCTGCAGGACAGCTACTATTAATCTAAATGATAATGCTTCAGAAAGCAAAAGTAGATTTTAAGCATTTTACAATATTTTCTACTGTTAGGTCATTAATACAGTGTTGTAATGTTTTCAGACACTCTCCACAGGTTATCTGTTAAATATAATTTCAGTCAGTATTACCAGTGATTATACTACAGTTATTACTGGTTGGTTGAGGAAAAAAACCACCTAAGATCTTAATTTTGATGCTTCTCAGTATTACTGATTCTACATATTTTCTTCCTTAATTCCATCATCCTTGAACTTCATTTTTGATTATTTTCAGGTTATGATGTTATGATTTACCTGAGAGTACAAGTGGTCTAAGGTAATGCAGACAGATATGACTAAACACTGCTCACTAAATACAAATAGGTTATAGCCTTGGCTCCTTTTCCTTCTACAGTTCCTCTACTGCATCCAAATGCAAATTTCAGACTACCTGCAAGCAACTTATTTGACACTGGTGTATGGCATATCTCCAGCACTATCTATAAATGTGTGCAGTGTATACCAAATGGTACAGTAAAGTGGTTCATCAAGTCCAATTAATTTGCACTGAATAATATTGCTTTTTTCCACTGTGGTCTCTTGCAGGGTTTGTGCTGAGGAATATCAGTGTAGCACAAGGCTCACGCTGGTCATGCGACTTCTGTGGAAGTCTCCCAGCTTGTTCTCCAACATTATGTTCTTGTACACAAAAACATTTATATGTAGGGACTGGACTGTAAGAATGACTGCCACTGGATATTTCCTATTAGGCACTAGAGCTAACTCTTTTCCTTCTGCTCCTTTTCTCTCAAAATGAACTGGTGTTGGTTTTTTATTGGTTTCTTTCCCTCTTTTTACTTTTTTTTTATTTTCTGTAGTAAAAAAAAAAGTTGGCTCTCGTTTATATTTTTCTTATTGTAACTTTTTTTACTGTGCCCTTCTCCAGCCTTGATTTACTACTAACATGGCAGTTCCCTAAAAATAACAGTCCTTTTGACCTCTGTATTAGTGTCATGGAGATTAAATAAAATCACTGAACTGTTTAACTTTGTAAATTCTAGTTTAAGTGCTCTGGAGTGTGACCGCCTATTCATTAACTAAAACCCTTGAGCATATTATTATATTTACTTCTTTCACACACTGTTACTCACAACTGATGAAAGTATAACTTGTGTACATTTGGTATATAAAAACAAAGTCCATTACCTTGAGGAATTTATAATTTAAGTTCTGTAGGCAATATGGGAAAACATAAGATATTTCTTGATTTAGCCACTGCTTTCACTGTAGTCAGCATTTCACCATGGGAACCTAACCTTATCTACAAGATACCTTCTGCTGATATTATGTTCTGATAGTTCCAATCTTACTTTTATTCCCAGAAGTGCAAATATAGCAGAAGGCTTGAAGAAGGCTTGAAATATCAAGCAAAACAGAACTTGTATTTTGGACAACAGAATTATTTTGCTTTTAAGGGGTGCTTAAAGAGTTCAGTTGAGACTGAACTCCTAAAACTATCTACAATGAGAAAGTTTATGTCTCTGTACTGTAATCAGAGAAGAACCAACATTACCAAAAATGAAATAGGTTTAATTTCATTAAAGAAAATTTCTGCTTATTTATGCTCATGAGAAAGTGTCTCAAATGAAAGCTGCATTCTACCTACATTGGAAAGTAGAACAGAATTAAGCTTGATTTTTAATAGCCTTAAGTTCATATATTTCATTAAAATATCCTTATTAATAATTTAACATACCTACTTGTCCAGCTCCACTCTTCCTTATCTTCACATTTTATAATGAAGTTGTCACTCCTTAATGCTCATTTTCTCTTCAGCTCCCTCTCTGTTCATTAGGTGGTAAAGGCAGCAGTCATGATCCTCTACAGACTTTATACAATATACAAGTGTCTAGTGTAATTTGAGAGATATCTTCTTTTTATTGCATTTATAGTATCTTTACTAAGTCTTAAGACCCTTTTTATGATGTTTGTTCATTCAACTGGAGAGGAAGCACTCCAACCAAGTTTCTTATGGTTGCTTCAATACAGGGGGATATAATATCTTTGATTTCAAAGAAAAAGAAGTCCAGAAAGCCATAAGATTTCAACCTCCACCTTCTGTGTTTATTGAGATTATTTATGAACACTCTTCCTTGACCAATGTTTTTAATTTTGAACTCCAAGATTTAGAGGCTCCTTTTGAATGCAATCAGTCAATGACTAGCTAGTCCAAAATTTTTCTCTAGGTTTAGCTCTTTCATAAAATGTACAACTACATAATCTAAAATTTCCAGTATTTCCTAAAATAAATTTTAAAAAACCCCAGCTTCTTAGGTTAATTTCATAACAGTCATAACAGTTGTGGATATCTCTTTTGTTAAGAGATATGGCTTTTGTAAAGAGATATGATGGGGGTTTTTTGTTGTTTGTTAGGTTTTTCTGACAAATTCAAATCCAAACAAATCTAAATGAACGTCTTGGCTTTGTGGTAAAATTTAGAGCATTATATCAGTTTACATTATTTTATTTTCTTAAATTGTTTTTGATCCAAATTAATTTTACTGAAGTCCTTTTCTCATATCCATGTGCTTTCTTATGTTACTATTTTTTAACAGCTCACACCCTTGCTATACTATGATTCTGTTATTTCAGAAAATTCTTCATTTTCTTGTCTTGACTACTTGTTCTAGCGTGCAACTTTACAGTTATTCCTAAATAATCTCACCCATTTTGTCATTAAATTAGACAAAAGTTGTTAGTTAAATTCATCCTGCATATATTCACAAACCAGGGTTGTGGTTTTTTCTTGCTGTCATCACCATATAGTTACTCCATTCTTTTGATGTTTTTTTAATAAGAAAAAAGATTTCTTTCTCTTCCCTAACTTTTTAAACTGAGACATAAAGCTTTTGTTCTGTAAAAACATTACAGTTTCCACAAGGCACAAGAAAGACAGCAAAATACTGATCTAAGGTACTAGAAATTACACCATTCCTAAAATATATAGTAGAACACAAATAGATCCTATTATTCCAGGGGAGTCAAGTATCTTATTCTCAAAAGAAGTCCCACATAGACTGCTCTGCTTACATCTTTCTGGTCTCTGTGTTGCCTGCTTTTAGGTGCCTTTCAATTATGTACTTGATTAAGTCACAGAACAATTTAAATAAAACCAACTGTCCCATTATTATTATAATAAAATAATTTGCATGAAGAAAGTACTGGAAGACAGGCTTAGTTAACCTTTTTATTCTATGTATTAGACTTGCTTAAATACTTCTAAAAATGCTATTCCAAGTGGCTGAATATATGCAAATTGAACAGGACTATGCTCCGTGTATAAAACAGAAACCTCCTGAAACTATTACCATTTTCTGTCTTTTGAAGAATTAAAGAGTCTCTCGTTTTTTTCAATAGGTTTCCTATTGTGAGATGTACTGAGAAGTGGGCAGCAGGAAGATTTTATTACTGCATTTTGATGGACTAGGAGAAGGTGGGGAAAGGTACACAGATTAGTACTTGAATGGCAGAGTAAGTGTTGCATGCAACCCCTCCATTTTGCCAGTTAATGGGACATCAAATTTAATCAACTTTACAATAAAAAAAGAGGATTAATAGTCACAGATCTCATAGGTTTCACAATTATTTCTTTAGTATACATCCCATGAAAACTTTGCTTTTTAACACAGAACAGATGGAAAAGTATCTTACTGCTTTCTTTGGTGTCATAAAGGAAAAAATATAAGTACACAGAACTTCCTGCATAATACATTTAACTTTCTATTCCAGTGTAATTTGGAAAGTTAATTTTAGCACAATAACACCATGATAAACCAGATAACCATGGCTTCTGGGTACTCTTGAAGTAGAAATCCTATTAGGCTAATAACTTACTCAAAGGAAAAAAAATGCAATTTGTCTACAAGAGAATAAGTCACAACCCTGGCCTTCCGGTGCTAGTATGAATGGCAATCAGATAAATCCATTGGCTCATGTGAAAAATGTTCTTATTTCACACTGACATACTAAATTAATCAACAGTGTAATTCAGACAGGGATATGGACTCTGACTGTACAGCAGGAATAAATCAGGGAGCAGCAAAGCTGTCCTGTAGGGGAAAAAAAGCCATGAGCTGAGGGGAACTCCAGCACAGACTGTGCTTTCATGGGCAGACCAATCCCACAGGGTCCCACAACAGCAAGCAGAAGTAGAGGCTGGTAAAGGTGTACATCAACAGCATCAGATAAGCCAAAAGGACAAACCAGGTCCAAAGTCCATTGTGTAAAAGGTAGAAGGTGCTAGCAGGCTCATCGAGGCCATTGGGATACTCAGGACACTGATAGTAAGAACCTTTAGTTTATAATCATCTCAAAATTGAAAGGTCCAGGGTACATAATTAACACTGTCATTTGTTGGGAACTACAACTCAATGTTTAAGGCCTTTTGAGAAGCTAAGAGATATATTTCACCCTCCTGCCAAAACTTTCAGGGAAGGCTGGTTAGAAAATATAAGAACCAAAAAGTATGTGGAGTAAAAAAGATGAAATTTGTGAAATATGTATAGGCAACTAATGCTAAAGTAAAGATGATATTGTTTACCTACTCATGCAGTATTCTGATTAAAACTTTAGAGATACTCTGTACGAAAACAACAGATGTTACAAAAACTGTACATATCTATGCATACAATCCAAGGGATCAAAGTTCAGACACCTGCAGTCAACCATGAGATCTTTATATTCATGTTCTAGTTTGACTACTGAAGTGTGTGATTACTTTCTTGAGTGGAAGAAAAACAATTTATATTTGTATAGCACCTTCTTTAGAGCAATAATTTGAGCAAAATACTTGTAAGTGTAGTGGTAAAATGAACCTATCAGGCTCATTAGAGCAGTCAATTTCTTCTACTTCACTCTGGGAGCACACTGCGTTTCAGAGATTCATTTGCAGTATCTACAAGAAATTGTAGGAAAAACCTAAACATTCTTATCCTAGTAAAAGGGAAGCATCTGTATGCTCCATGTGACTTTTCACAGTCCTTGTTAAAGTGGGTTTCAGAACTCATGGTGCCTTCTCAAAATTGTATGTAAAAAGTGAAACCATGCATATGCAAGGTGAACTGCAGCTGTCCCAGGGTACTGCATTATCAGAAACAAGTAAGTCACCTGACAAACTTGGGTAGCCTGGGAATTCTGTGGGAGATATTTATAAGCCAGTATTAGAGTAAGGAAGTAAGAACAACAGGGAGAGAACAGTCCCTCTCTCTGAAATTTTTGTGTTTTTCTGGCATGTTAAAGACATCCTTCTTACTGGAATAATCTGGTGTTACTGTGGTAGCATGTGCTCCAATTAAGTTAGAAAATTTCATAAAGACCTCTGAGCAGTCTGGGTGAGGGAATTACTTGCCATTGGTTTGCTTGAAAAGGCAAAAAATTACAGTCTGTTGCACAGACATGAAAGATTTTTTAACTAGTTGATGGAAGAATATATTAAATGGAGTGTTTGATATATCAGGTGTCCAATGTCCTAGTGAAAATATAATTAGTCATTAAAGTCTAAAAGATATGTATGAGACTTAAAAGATGCTGAAAAAGTCAGTTTATCTCTATGTTTCAACTAATTTCTCCACAAAGTAGGTATTATGAAGATAATTTTCTCATTTGTAAACAGTATGAGATCTGCAAGCAAAGAGCAATATAAAAATGCAAGGTATTACTGTAGTGAAATGAGGCAACCAGGTGCCACTAATTGCCAGGGAGTGGGCATGAGCTTGTGTTAAGCCCACCTGTGCCTAATTAGTGTGTGGTGCCCACTGCGCATGAGCAGGATTAGGGGACCAATCGCAGGTGAGGCTGAAACTCACAGGCTCAGAGAGGTTAGCTGCTCAGGCAAGGCAAGGCAAGGCAAGGCAAGGCAAGGCAAGGCAAGGCAAGGCAAGGCAAGGCAAGGCAAGGCAAGGCAAGGCAAGGCAAGGCAAGGCAAGGCAAGGCAAGGCAAGGCAAGGCAAGGCAAGGCAAGGCAAGGCAAGGCAAGGCAAGGCAAGGCGCCACTAATTGCCAGGTAGTGGGCATGAGCTTGTGTTAAGCCCACCTGTTCCTGATTAGGATGGGCCCCAACTGCGCATGAGCAGGATTAGGGGGCCAATAAAAGGTGAGGCTCAAACTCACAGGCTCAGGTCACTCCTGAGCAAAGCCAGCAGAGAGATTGGAGCAAAGGCAAGGCAATCTGGAATGAGTATACCAGGAGAATTTTAGAGGGTCAGGAAAAAACACCAAAAAACCCCCAAAAAACAAAAAAACAAAAATCAAAAAATCCCCAAAAAACAAGGCAAGGCATAAAAAGAACAAAACACACCCCCAAAAACAAACAAACAAAAAAACCCAAAAAAACCCCAAGTTTTGTTTGTTTTTAATAGAAAGGATTGAATGGAATTTGGAACTCAAGTTTTTTAGTACTCTTGGAAAATCTCTGGTCTTGTGTAGTCCTAGGTAGACAATATTGCTTAATATTAAGATTATCAGAATTTGTATTTTGCAAGAACATGAAAGTTGTTTGCCTTTTTGTTAATGGCAAAAAAAGGTGAAAAAAAAAAACGAAGCATTTTATGTGCAAGCAATCACTCACGAGCTCCCACGGGCAGACAGATGCCCAGCCAGTGTCCAAGCAACAGATACTTTGGAAAGACTTCTCCCTCCAGTTTTATTTCTGAACTTGATTTTATATGACCTGGGATACCCCTTTGGTCAGTTTGGGTCAGCTGTTCCACCTGTGATGCTTCCTTCTTGCCCACCCTCAGTCTATTCACTGTGGGACTGTAAGGTGGAATGACAGAATCTCGTTATCTTGTGCAAGCACTGTTCAACAATAGTCAAAATATTTCTGTGTTACCAACACTGTTTTAGTCACAAACATAAAATGCACCACTGTACAAGTTGCTATCAGAAGAAGAATGGCCAGCAGGTCAAGGAAGGCAATTTTCACCCTCTACTCCATTCTTGTAAGACCCAACCTGGAATACTGGAATAAATAAGAAACACTGGAATAAATTGGTAGAATAAATAAGAAAGATAAGGACCTCTTGAGTGGGTTCAGAGGAAGGCCATGGAGATGATCAGTGGGCTGGGGCACCTTCTGAATAAGGACAGAGTAAAACACTTTGGGTTGTTTAACCTAGAGAAGAAAAGGTTCCATGGAGACATTATAGCAGTACTTAAAGGGGGCCTACAGGAAAGCTTCTCACTAGGATCAGGTTGCTCAGAGCCCCATCCATCCTGGACTTAAAAACTTCCAGGGATGGGGCTTCCACCATCACTCCGGGCAACCTGTTCCAGTGTCTCATCACCCTCTTGTGGAACTTCTTCCTAACATCTCATCTAAATCTACCCTACTATTAGTTTGAATCCATTCCCCCATGTCCTATCACTACCTGACGTACTAAAAAGGCCCTCAGCTCTTTCTTGTAGGCCTCCTTCGGATACCCAAAGGCTACAGTAAGGTCTCCTCTTGTATGTTTGATTTCTCTTTAGAGGTATATTCCTCTACAAATAAGATGCCTAGTAACTAAAGCTAGAAAGATTTTGCGTGAAAACATTGAAAAATGTTTTTTGACTAACTGGAATGGGGGTTGATATAGGTTCAAGTGGCTTTAAACTTTTTAGAGTTATAGCTTAGTTCTTTTTTTTTTTTTTTTTTAATAATGACAGCATGTTCATTTCATTGAATGATGACATCCTTTTGAAAAAGTGATAAGCAGAGTCATGGAACATTTAAGTAAGCACTGCTGATTTGTGGCTGGAGCTCTTGATGCCTGCAGTGTAACTGCCAAGCAGAATTACTGTATCTGCTGTTTATTGCGCTCCAAATGATTGACCTACGTGAATCTTCCTTACCTTGAGCCCAATAAACTGCTGACTTAGTTCTAACTTGAAGTAAGTAAAACAGTGACTTTGGAGCCAGCTCAACACTGTTAGTCAAACTTGCATCAGATACATTCCCCACTTCCATTAGGACTGTCACTTGAAAGTAACTGACTGGAACATAAAATAATTGTCTTTTCTTGCTTTCTCCACAGATTGTCCAATCACTTTTTTTTTTTCCCCCATAATAGAATGATGACAGGGTAAATTTGCACACACTGACTACAAAGTTATTTAAGACCATTGAACAAAATATATTTTTGTCTGGGGAATATTAATAAATAACATTGGAGATTTCATTATTCATTTAAAATGGATTTTAAAATGACTGATGACTAATTAGACCATATTATAATTTTTTCAACTGAGAAGGCGTCAGTGTTTTCACTCCATTTCCCTCATAAAAAAATATAATAGGGAGGAAAGAGCTAGAGAGAAGGAAAGAAAAGGAGGGGGGAAAGGAAGGAAATAAAAAATTTTAAAGATCGGAATCTCTGAACTTGTATATCTGAGTTCCATGGTAGGACTTGCAGAAGAGTTACTCAACTTCACTGGATGTGTTTTAATTTCCATACATTATATATTATGTAATCAGTGTACATGGCACATGATATAATATGTTAAGAACAGAGGACACTGCAGTAGAAAAAGATACAGTCATCCAGGAATAGTCATCAAATGACAGGCATTGCAAAAAGATTTGGAAAGTGTAATTTTTTGTCAGAAATCTGTTCTAATTTACTCTGAATTATCAGTGAAAAAGTAAGTTAAAAATCAGTTTCATGAGAAGTAGCACTGTCATTGATGGATATAAACTAGATGGACATTTGACTGGTGACTTTGTTTTAGAAAGGTAAAACACGAGGTTGATGAGGTGATCCCCATAGTCACATCCCCCCAAAAAAATTTTGCAGAGGAAAAAAAGTCTGACATTTTAAAGAGTTTTACTGAGAAACTGGAGAAAGAAATTGGACAGAAACAGAGACAACCATAACATTGTAGTGATCATGTCTTACTTACCGGAATGCTTTGCTGTAAATAACCAAATTAATATTATCTCAGAAACTTATCCTAGCATTTAAGTGGTTATCTGTACACTATGCTAAGTCTTTATATGTATCTAAGGTAGCAAATTATATTATCCTAAAATGGTAAACTTCTTCCCTACACAAGAAGTATAGTCATGACTATCGAATCACCTAGGAAAGGAAAGGCTCAAATGTAATACATTTCAAATCCTCCAAAAATCTCTTTTCTTTTGGGACAACTGATTTCAAATCCAGAAATTAGTCCTGAGGGAAGCCTAGATAAATGCATGGGGTTTCTCTTCCACTTCTCAATCTTTCAGCACAGGCTGCACTTTTATCTTATTTGCATTTTTTGGAGTTATTTCTTCAAGTTTTTTTATTTATTTTATTTATTATTGCTTAGCATCTGAAATCTGGATACATGTAAGTAGAATAGATGTTCTGGAAAGATTCTGAGGTAAGTTTTTGGGAAGTCAGAATTTGTGGTGATATTTAAAATATCTGATTTGCACGATATTCTCTACATTCACTTGGACTGCATTGTGTCAGATGAGAACACAGAAAGGTTAATAATAGCTTAAATAAATTTCAAGTAGATGGGGAGAAAAATGAAGACCAGAAATATGTGTAAAGGGGAAAAAGAAAACTGGTAAAAATGTTGCTAATAAGTATATCTTTGGCAGTTTTAAGAACTTCTCTATTGCTATTGATTTTACATAAAATGCTTTTAAATGCCTGTAGCATGATCAGGCAGAAGAAAATCTGAGAGCTATCAATAAAAGGTGGATAACAAATGAACTTATCTAAGAAAGCTGGCAAAAGCTAATAAAAGATGATTAAAAGAATGGCAGGCATTAAAAATAGTTTGACAGGATTTGAAAGACTAAAAGTGAGCAACTAAGATATGGAGGGAAAGGTACCCAGAAAAGAAAGCAAGCACTAGATAATATTATGGTTTTGTTCTTCTCCTCTGAGTACTAATTGTAAGGTAAGTATGTAATTGATATAGTGTAATATAATAATAAGTTAATTTAAATCTGTATCCAGAGAATACTATTAGAGATATTTCCTTTTTAGCGTGGAGTTGTGTTTTTTGGTTATGTTTTGGTAGTTAAGGGGAAATAGTTGGGGAGAAAAGTTAAATGTCACAATATGTTATTGTGTTAATTGAATTAGAATTTGACCAGTACACAAAGGATCAAAGAATCTGACTCCTGGACACACTTAGGTATAAAAACAAGATTTACAGAGGATGGAAGCAAGAACAGATACCCTGGGAGAAGTACAGAGAAGTAGCCAAAGAAGCAAGAGACCAGGTTAGGAAAGGAAAAGCACAGAGAGAATTGGATCTGGTGAAAGCGCTTAAGGCAAACAAGAACATTTTCTATAGGTAATTCAGTGATAAGAGGAAAACCTGGGAAAATGTGGACCCACTCCAGAAGGAAACAGGAGACCTGGTCATCCAAGATGCAGAGAAGGCGGAGGTACTCAGTGACCACTTTGCCTCAATCTTCGCTGTCAAGGACTCTGGTGAAGGATACGTCCAGGTATTGACTGGAAAAGGGGAAACATAACCTTCATTTTCAAAAATGGAAAAAAAAGAAGACTCAGGGAGCTAGAGGCCAGTCAGTTTTACCTCTGTACTGGGCAAGATCATGGAGCAGATCCTGCCTATTAAGGTATGTAGATAACAAAAGGGTGATTGGTGACAGCCAACACAGCTGTACAAGTTTCTCACTTGTATGAGACTCCATTTTTATACAAAATACTTTCCTGTCTCTATCAACTGCTTCTGCTTGAATGGGTAGGAAACAAAAGAAACAGACAAATCACACCCAGAAAAAATAACCTGTAGTGTTGCTATCTTCTTGAAATTCCTGGAGCACACTCTTGTTCCAAGACCAACATGGTCACAAAGAGTGTGCTAAGTCATCTATAGCATCTCACAGTCTGTGTAGATCTCCTGCTGAGATCATCTGTAGAGATGTCTGGATTGGGTGTACTTCCACAGTAGTCTTATTATCCCGACAGCTGTTCTCTCAGGAGTGGCTGATCATGGATGGCATCACACTGGGAGGAAATCTGTTGACCATGGCTTCCTAGTGGATATTTGGTGACTCTTGCATTTTGATATGCCACTCTCTTTACTACAGCTCTCTGGAAATGAACAGCTCAAACCACCATCAGCTTTATATTTTAACATCTTCTGAAATTGCTCCCAGCATAAGTCTCACATCTTTCAGGTCTGCTCTGATGCCACAAAAGAGATGGGGTGGTTTTCTTTAGGTGTAATTCCTGCTATCTAGGTGTCCCTGCTGTTCTTTTCAGCATCTGTTCTGACATTTTTTTCTCCTGGTCTCTGGTTTAAACATGGTTGTAAGCTTGCACAAGGTGCAGTGAATTTACTCTGTCTATAATATCAACTATTGCTTATGAAGTCAAAATACGGGAAATGTGTTGTGAAAATTCAGTAACATAGAATTTGCCAGCAAAATATACACACAGAGAAAAGCTACATTAAATCAGATTTTCAAGAAAAAAAAAAAAAGAACTGGATCATTTATTCCTTCAGGGGATTAATATTTTTTATTTATTCCTTTCCTCTGATTCCAAGACTACTTGTTTCATTTTACTGACTAAAGTCTTCTGTCTGCGATTTTGCTTTCTCTTGATACCTCTGTTAATTAACAAATTTTCTCAGTTTCAGGTTACACCTTATACATATTCATGTCAATTCTTTCTCATGGCTTACTGTTCTGAGATCTTCCATAGTAACTTGATTTGTTTCAGTGCTAACTCTCACAGCTTCAAGATATGGGACGTCCTATAGACTTAAATATAAAACTCAGAACATGGTGTCTGCTATAATCAGTGTTTCAGCATTTGATCATTCTTTGTTTTCTTCTTCACAGAGAACTCTATTTCTTCCTCTAACTTCTATAGATTCCTGCTGTGCCAGGCATATTTCCCGTGAAAAAATATCTAAAAGAAGAGTTTGAGATTATTCTGAAATGACTAATAAATTTTGTTAGATTTTTTACAGATACAAACAACTTTCAATATCAATAAAATTTTTTTGTAGAATTAAATATTTCTTTCATGGATGCTGGGCTGTAAATCTCTCTGTGGTCTCTGTCAGAAAAAACAACAACAAACAAAACCAAAAAAATAAACCAAAACACCCCACAATATAATTTGTCTCTTCGTAAATGTGATTTTATATTCCTGTGCTCTAATCTTCAAGAATGATAGGCCATAAGAATCAGTACATAACATTACCAAAGCAAGTGTGCCATGGTCACCTACAGAAGATAATCCTCATCCAACTTGATTTCACAGTTAGGAAACTAACCTGATCTAAATTTGTCTCACACTTTTAAACCTATTCAATGAAAAGATAACACATGCTATTAACCTTCTCTTACCCTTCCAAACTTTCATTTTCTCTGAAGTTCAGGTTTTATCCAGAACACTTTTCACAAGGCTTTACTAGTATGAATAATCAGCCGAAGAGCCATATGATACAATTCTGACATACTACTCTATATTACCTTTTTTTGCAATATTCTTTCAAATACATACTCATAAATAAGGTAATTGTCTTTGTCTTTCATGATCACATAGTACATAAAGAGTTTGTTTTGTTAAAACCAGAAAAAAATGAGATAGTTTGGAGTTAGTAAAGTGAAACTGGAAATTTAGCAGGTTATTTCCAGTGTACAGATACCAAAGCCACACATACACACAAACATTTGCTTTACTTACTAAGGTGGCTTTGCAAAGAAAAATCTGTCCACTGCTATTTTTTAACATATTCATACTTGCCTCTGTCTCATTCAATCACATTGTTGTATATTCTGATGATAATGTGATTTTGAACAAAAGCAACAATATTTCTCTATTTCTTAATTGTACTGGCAAAATCAAAGTACAGTAACTACTGGTGTGGAGCAAATTCTTTTGCAAAGGCAAAATATTATCATAATGCTTTGTTGGGTTCTTTTCTTTTGGGCTATTACTCAACAAGATTGACCAGATGAATGGTTCAAACATATCATAAAAGAAGAAGTTAAAAACTGATCTCTCTATATGGTTTGCTTCTGTGGCTATAAAAGACAAATAATAAAATATATATTCAAATTTAGAAGAAAATAACAATTAAAAAAGTAGAGAAATCATTCTACTAACCCACAGAACTAAATGCTCCTGAATTCTTTACCAATGAAGAGTAAAACTCTATTACTGTGAACAAATGAGCCATGAGCCATCACCATTATACAAAGTTAAAAAAAAAACATTTAGGTTTTGATGAAAACAGGGGAGAAAATTTCCTTTCATAATGTGAGCTTGAATTAGAAATGTGCCAGAGATAAGGAACATAAGCAGTTAGATTCTCTTTTGAAGTATTAAAACATTCCTCCTACCCATTGCAATGGGAACTAAAGCAGTTTTTATATAATAAAAGCATCATGGGAAGTTTTCAGACCTCCATGAGTGAAATTCTGAAACCCTTCTGAAGAGAAAAAAACCTAAGTGAGTAGAAGAAATAGATGCATTTTTTCTTATATTTTATCTAGGATATATGATCAATATATATCAATATATGTCACCTAACATATATGTCACGGTTTAACACTGGCCCGGCAATTAAACCGAATAACAGACACTCTCTATTAATGTCTCTCTCCTCCTTGATAAAGAAAGGAGAGAGAATAAGGGAGAGAGACTTATGGGTTGGAAACTAAACTACACAACTTTAATGAACAGTAATGATAAATAGGAAAAATTACTAAATATATACAAATATACAGGAAAATGGAAACCACATTACTCCCTCCTTTCCCCCAATAACTCTCACGTCACCACCGAGGCTGCAGGGCAGCCCTGGGAAAGTCCAGGCTGGACTCCTGGAGTCGGCAGCAGTCGGGAACTGGAGGCAGGAACACACAGATATGGGCTGGCACGGATCAGGACCACAGGCAGACGAACGGACAGGATCCTTCCAGGATGCCGGGGTGAAGGAAGGGAAGCAGGAAAGGCAGGAAATCTGGAAATCCAAAAGTCTGGAAATCTGGCTCGGCCCTCGTGATGCCTCAAATTTATACTGAATGTGACGTGTATGGGATGGAATACTCTGTTTGGTCAATTCTGGCATCTATCTTGTCTGTTCCTCCCCAAAGGAGGGCTCAGGTGAAACCTCTTTATCCTCCTGGACAGTAAAATGTTTTCCTCAGAGCTGAGCAGTGTCCTTGGCTCTGCACACCAGTCTCTAGCAGTAACTATAAACATCGTGTTATCAATCCTAGAAGCACACACTGTCTGAGAAACTTGCTGTTAATTTCAGCAAGTGCAACTACTTACAAGAGACTTAGCTAAAAGCAAAAGGTAAAAGACAGAAAATCACCTTTATACTGGCCCAAACCAGGACTTATATGATCAAAATCCACATTTCCAGTAACAAAGGTTTTGCATAATTATGGTAGTTACCAACTGAAATGGATTTTATAACTTCCTTTTTTGTGTGTGTGTTGTGTTATCACAGTGGTTTATCTACTATGCTGGATTCCTGGGATAAAACCAAAATTTTCGTTTTCTTAATATGTTCCAAGTAGTCATTGGAGGGAAGTGAGCACAACTGCTGTAGGTCTTGAAGGCTCCTTGTTACCTCATAGCATTTATCCTCTGTCCATCAGTTTCACAAATGCTTTCATGGCCAGACAGGTAAGATCTTAGTATAAACAGTGCAACTCCAAGCTTGCAAAAGTTGTGTTTTAAGGAATAATAAATTGCCAGCAAACTGATGTATAATCCACAGGTCATAATTACTCTAATCTAAATTTGTCACCTTTAAATACCAGATCAGAAATAAAGCAATAACAGCAGCTTAATCTTAAAGAGGCAAATGGATTGACAGACACTTAATTATGAGTCATTCACCAAAAATAACCTTAGCAACAGAGAGAGTGGGGTTGGAAGGTAGGGACAAAGGAAGGGGGAAAGGTAAACTTTAATAACTGGGGACTTAAATGTTCCTAATGCCTATAATTGGGGCCACTTATTAAAGAACAAAACGTTTGAATATATGCTGTTCTCAACCAAATGTTATGAGACTTTAAGTATTCTGACATGTTGGTGGAAATAAAATGAACAATTGTCATGGTTGGCATGTTCATGTCAGTCATCCAGCTGGCACCCAACCAAATATCTATTGCTAAGGAACTGGACTGATCTAAATATTTTTGTCATGGTGCAAGCAGATTAAAGCTTCTCTTGCATAAATGTTTGGCCTTGAGAAACTGGAAGACTGTTGATTTTAATAGCAACTCATAACTGCTCTCCCCATTTATGGAGGACTTGTCTTGCTACTGTCATCTGGAGTGTTTCCTTTTGTATGTACAGCTGCTGAAACATAGATGCCTGCTGATGTTTCATAGACTCTGGAATATGAAGGGCCTCTTCATAGTCCTGAAAGATATGACATGGGACATGGCAAGACAAGTCCATCCTGCTATGGCAGGTGGAAGCCAAGTAGAATTATTGAAAGAATCTCAGATGAAATGAGTAATCTATTTTTACAACACAGAATTCTCTGATTTGTTACACTGAGAATTTGGTCCTTTAACTTTAGATTGTCAGATTAACATGGATTTCTCTTATTTTACAAAAAGTCAAGGTTGTAGGTCTTACTCTTTATCTACTTGGGTTGACTTGTAGGTATCAAGAAGAGTTGAACATGAAGGCCTTAAAACAAATAGTTTGTTAGCAACTATATCTTTACTTATTTTGCCATCTCTTTTAGTAAAATAACAACAAAATATAAGCTAAAATAAAAATGTGTGTTTCATGACAATAATTCTGTCACTGATGGGGCTCAGAAAGAGCTTAGAACAAATGCCCTGAACTAATCTCCAAAAGTATGCTTCTTTGAAAAGTAACTGTCTGCTTTTCAGGAGTGTGCTTCAGCAATGCTATCCCTCAAGCAGCAATGGTTTCAATCATAATTATAAGGAACAGAATCTAAACTATTATTTTGGTTTGATTCTTTATTCAAATGACACAGTCAGTGTGTTGAGTTATATAATATTATATGACATGTATTGTATTATTTTTCAACAACTTTTTTACATGTTAATACCTTTTTTTCTATTTCCCATCTTTTGTTTAATTTCTGTGTCTCTGAAGTAATAACATTGGCACAATAGAGTATGTAATAGCTCTGTCTATCATGAAACCTGTTAGTGCACAGATTGTAAACTAAAAGACAGTAATGGATCTTTTGAAGCTTTATAGTGTCAGAAAGATTGCTGCATGTGCACATTAAATTCATGCACTGAAAGGCCTTGTGATTTTATGTTGAATAATATCCCCATTCATATGCAGTAGCTGCTCTTCTTAAAAAGATAGCTTTTGTACTTTTACTACTAAAGACTCATATTTAAAACGCCATCACTGAGTTAAAGGAGTACAGAAGATAATTTGAAACTGGTAATTTCTAGGCGTTTTTTCTCTTTGAACAGTTTACCAGCTAGGAACTGTGTTGACTTTAAATTACTGAAAGAAACATGCTTGTTCTACATTTTAAAAAGTATTAAAACTGTCCCCCAATTAAAACGAATTTTAAAGCAACATTAAGAAAAATATCTAATCTGTGTAGTTTACAGTGTTTTGTTTGTTTGTTTTCAGATGAACCCTACCTAATTCTTCCTGTAGTGCATTTACTAAATTTTTAAAAACATATAGGTACCAGACAAACCCCTGTATTCCTGACTGAAATACATCCAGCCATCTGGCGGAATATATCATTTAAGCATGCTTAGCACTAGCACACAATGTAACAGGGGAAAGAAAAAAGAAAAAAAAAAAGTATTTCTCTACTTTGAAAATACCTTACTATGTGGTATAATTCAGCTATCATTGAAGTAAAGGATTAAATCAGTATTGAATTTGATAGCACCTAGATTTCTCATATAGCGTATTTTACTTAAAATGTCATTTTAGAAATGTGGAAATGAAATTCCAGGGAAAATATTTCTTTTATTTCTAAGTTGAAACCCTGGATATTACTGTAAATGCACCTTATTAAAATACAGCTTTGATGCAGCTAAACAGCACTGTTGCTTTTTTTTGTTTATTTGTTTTTAAGCAGAAGGGTACACAGTTGTTCATCCAACTGCATTCCCAGTATATGACTATTCTTTCAGTAATACATGGACATTCTTGGAAAGTACTCCTAGGATCACCCTATCCACAAGAGACATGGGAGATCTTAGATATTAGTCCTAACATATTAACCTCTCTCTCTGCAATAATCTATGCCATTAAAAAATTAGCAGAATATTCACAAAAGTTAATTTTTATTCAGAAAACTCGATCTTCCCAATCTTATTTTATAATCCATAGAGAGACATTTACAAATAGGTATTGTACTTACATAGATCCATTTGTGAGTGTTAACAGATTATTCTGTTTTTCAGAAACAGAAAACCCTTGGTCATTATTATTTGTTACTGCCCTAAAACATACTAACTTATACTGTTGCCCCCCAAATCTGCTTCTGAGAACAGAATCATCAGATGGAAATTGAGGTTTAATCTTCCCCTTCCCCACTACATCTATGTGAAAAGATACCTTATGTTATTAAACTAGTAACTAGAGAGGAATTTCATGCCACTATAAAAACTCTATTTACATGAATATCCCAGTTGCTTGCTATGCTAGCTTTAAATCATGAATGTATCAACAGAGATGCATAGCAGAAGAGATCAGAACATTATATAAAAATTGGGCAGGTGAAACAACTGTAATGCACAGAGAACACAGTGCAGTTTCAATCTTTACAGAGGGTAAGAATGATGTAGCTACATGGCTCCAATCCCACTCAGTGATGGAAGAATGGACAAAATTGCTGAAGTTAATGAGGAGCAGGAAGGACCTGAGTATATATATGTCTGCCTATACTTGCTAGAGACAAATGTGAGAATAAAAGCTTGAGACTGGTAAAGCTGATATTGATTAGGTCATGGAAACTGAGAAGACCACAACCAAAAGCTATATGTGCTTAGGCATGATAAATGTTCTATGACCTGTCTGAAAAATGTTATTGAATTTTTAGGAAGACATAGTAGAGCTTTGGGGAAGTCTCAGGACAAACTAAAACACAGCCTAAGATTCACAATAAACTCACATTGCCCTCATGTACAGTGACAGTCATACTACATCAAAGAAGGTGAGTGTATGCCTCAGATTTTTTCTACATTGCACTATTTACACCTGAAATTCTTCATAAACTACAAGGAAAGATTGCTGAATTGAAAGAATGGAGTACAGACAGGGCTATTTGTGCCTGCTGTTCTGTTTCCAGTTTCTTGAGGCTAACATGAAAAAAAAAAAGCTTTTTAGATAAAGCTGTAGAAAATAGCCCTACAATATCTGAAAATGAAATATGGGTGATAAAAAACCACTCAAAAAATATAGCAAGAACCTACATCATGCCATATTGTGTTGAAAGACAATGATAAGTGAAAAGTAACCAAAAACTCAGTACTGTCTTCTCTGTAAACCAAAAATTAGTGTTAGTAATTAAACTGAAAGGAACAGCTTCAAAGTTCTTATCATGTTCTAATCAGCATTTACTTGAAGAAGCAATGATACTCTAAGTATAGACTGGTTGTTATTAAACTTTGGTTTTGTTTGTTTAGATTTAAGGCTTGCAAATTAGAAGGATCTCTTGAAGAATAGAATTATACTCTGAATCTGAAAATATATCAACGCAAGGGTAGGCACACTTGAACCTATTCTCTTCTTTAGGACTGATCATGTAAAAAATAAAAAATAGAGAGCAGAAGGGACCAGATGGAGGAACCACTGTCCAGGTCTGAGATCTGCTGCAGTTGTTCAATCTGATATGTCTCAACCATGCTTACTACGTGAAACAGGCCTGTAAAATGAGGGGCTGCATTGGTGGGCTTTGGGAGTTTTTTGACACCAAAGCTGACCCATTGACTGGCCCATCGTTGACACAATGTGGTGATCTTCTGTTATCTGTCTGCCTTAGCTTTTCTTCTCTCTCTTCCTCTTTCCCTTTCCCTTTCCTAAAATAATGAAGTAGCTACAATTTTCCCAGGTTATTCAGCTTTAACATCCTTGTGCTGTGGCTGTTGTGGCAGTTTTAACATCCTTGTTTTATGGCTCAAAATGTACAATATCTGATTCTTTTTTTATTATTTTTTTTCAGAGAGAACTGAAGCATTGCAGCATTACTGAGACTTCCTGAGAAGTTTAAAAGTGTTTTTAGGATTTTTTGAAAAGGCTTACTGCACATTCATAACCCTTATATTGTTCCAGAAAATTATAGAGACAGAGTATGATTAGTTTATGATCATTCATATGTAATTATAAATTAAGTTTAGAGTAAGCTTTAATAAGATGGACCATAAAAATTCCATAACCATCTTTATAATCTGTTCTCTTCAGATTGCTCTTTTTAATAATTCCTGAATTAGGAATCCACCTATTATACTTCATACATTAAAAACTGAATTATGCACTAAAGTACTAATGAGTAATATCTGTCTATAATGGCATCCTTAAAGAAAAAGTTCTGTGAACTTGATTAAACGCTGACATGTCATTCACAGACAGCATTCACAATTCTTGCTTTTTCTATTTGAAAATATGTTTGTTAGTTAGATTCTATGCCTGTAATATTTGCACTTCTAGAATGAATGCTTTGAAATTTTACTCTGTCAAAATAGAGCCAAAATTTTCACAGTTCTTCATCAACTTTAGATAACCTAGAAAGAGAAGATATGATCATAGCTTCAATAAGCACGACACTTTCAGCCCATCAGTTGCAAGTTTCACAACCAGTTCTTTTCAAGCATCCGTGCTTCACAATACATACTTCATTCCCAACTTTGAAAATAACCTTTGAACCTAAATCTTCCAATGAATGTTTTATCAGCAAAAAAGATATTTCATAAGAGGTAGTTCAATTTGGATTATTAAAATAAAATCACTTGTTATAACTTTAAAATATAAAAATTTTATTTTGTCAAAGTTCTCTTATATGTGGCAAGAGCTATGAAATGTAAGTTTTAAGTGACTAACTATCATGAAAATCACATTTCTTCTTTAGTTACAATTGGTCTGTAGTCTCTATAAAGACCTAGTGCTTTTATAGCATTAATTCCTTGGATGGCCCAGGAATTTCCAGCCAGTAATCTCAGATGAGCTAATGAATTGGTTTAAGAAAATGGACCAGAATAAGACTGGGTGACTGGAACTTCACGATTAAGTATACAGATGACTATTTCTGGTGGGACTCTGGAACAGCTATAGAAATTTCCTCCAACATAATTTTTTTAGTAACTTTTCAGTTGCTTCACCTGAAAATGCCACTTCAAGGACCCTTGGAACAGGTATTTCCATCACCACCATATGGCTACTGGCTGTCCTTAAGTTACATTTAATTCCCCATGAGAGTGTTAGCCTATACCAAGATCTCAGTATCCCCCTCCCTTAATAAATACTCTCTAAGTTGTTTCAGAGAAATTGACATTCTCAGAAACTATAGTTCCCACCTTGAAGCATGGAACATGACAAACTCCCTAATATACTTTGGTACTGGACCCACATTATGAAACACAGAATCTGGTTGGAGGTGTGTGACTAGTGGAGTCCCTCAGGGGTCGGTACTGGGACCGGTGTTGTTCAACGAATTGGATGAGGGTATAGAATGTACCCTCAGCAAGTTTGCTGATGACACTAAGCTGGGAGGAGTGGTTGACACACCAGAAGGCTGTGCTGCCATTCAGAGAGACTTAGACAGGCTGGAGAGTTGGGCAGAGAGAAACATGATGAAATTCAACAAGGGGAAGTGTAGAGTTTTGCATTTGGGGAAGAACAACACGATGTCCCAGTATAGGTTGGGGGCTGACCTGCTGGAGAGCAGTGTAGGTGAAAGAGACCTGGGGGTCCTGGTAGACAAGAGGATGACCATGAGCCAGCAATGTGCCCTTGTGGCCAAGAAGGCCAATGGCATCCTGGGGTGCATTAGAAAGGGTGTGGTTAGTAGGTCAAGGGTCAAGAGAGGTTCTCCTCCCCCTCTATTCTGCATTGGTGAGGCCGCACCTGGAGTATTGTGTCCAGTTCTGGGCCCCTCAGTTCAAGAAGGACAGGGAAGTGCTTGAAAGAGTCCAGCGCAGAGCTACTAAGATGATTAAGGGAGTGGAACATCTCCCTTATGAGGAAAGGCTGAGGGAGCTGGGTCTCTTTAGTTTGGAGAAAAGGAGACTGAGGGGTGACCTCATCAATGTTTTCAAATATGTAAGGAGTGAGTGTCAGGGAGATGGAGTTAGGCTTTTCTCAGTGGTGACCAGTGATAGGACAAGGGGTAATGGGTGTAAATTGGAGCATAGGAGGTTCAAGTTGAATATTCGAAAAAAATTTTTTACTGTAAGGGTGACAGAGCCCTGGAACAGGCTGCCCAGGGGGGTCGTGGAGTCTCCTTCACTGGAGACATTCAAAACCCGTCTGGACACGTTCCTATGCGAAGTGCTCTAGGTGGCCCTGCTCTGGCAGGGGGGGTTGGACTAGATGATCTTTCGAGGTCCCTTCCAACCCCTAGGATTCTATGATTCTATGAAACACCCACATTAGTGGTGTTCAACTATGGTGCTTTGAAGGAACTGTATCTGTTCTCAATAACTTCTAGTTCTTTTCCAGAGGTTGCAAGGGACATGCAGTGGTCATAGAAACCTCTTAGATCATGACTGTTGTTTTTTTACATTCTGAATAGTAAAGCATAAAGGAAGAAAAATCGATACCATGTTTACCATGTTGCCTCACATCCTTCTCTTTTGTATGGCTCTAATGAACAATGACAATTAGGAAGGCAAGAAAGTTCATATATACTTCTGACTGCCAGTGAGATTTATTATGGAAAAGCTCCCGAGAGACCAATTAATATCACCAGGGTTGTCAAAATATGCGTACCATGAAGAATACAGGCAACCCATCAAAACACTGTGAAGATAAGGTCACTGAACACAAGAACACAAAGAGACAAATTTAGTCAGAATGGAGTAAAAATTGAGTACTAATTAAATGAATTGTGAAACATTCACAGTGGCAAAATAGCACCTAGTCTTGAATTCAACTTTCTAGGAAGATGCATTACTTTTCTTAAAGAAGTACCACAGATGAACACTGAAAAGGCAGGAATAAATATTATCCCAGCAAAGCCTGATGCTGTGATACTAGTCATGGTTCAGAAATGAAGATGCTCATCTTTAATTTAGGTAATTCAACGGAGGCTTCATTGTTTTAGATTACAAAAGGGAGTACTGTGAAATGTAGACATCTCCAACACTTAATTGTGATCCCTGGGGTGCACTCTTCAGGCAATGCTGCTCAACTATTAATTATATTCATCAGTATCCTAGGAGTATAAACTAGGTAAGTGAGATTTGACATTGGGAAATGATAAATACCACTAGATGTAACTATGGGGGACAAGAAAGTCTTGTAGGAGGAGTTATACAGTCTGGAAGACTATCATGATAGAAGTAAGAATCCAAACTGCATATGTGACATGATTTTGCCTTTGCCATTGCCGAAGTTTTTCACACTCTTAAACACCCTGTTTTAAGAACACTATGTATATGGCACAGTAGATGGTAAAGTCAGCTGTGTTCTCTGACTGAACTTCACAAACCCTCAACAGTATCTGTAGGATAACATATTGTGTGAAGGTAGATGAACACTGCATGCAGACTCTGTCTGACTGCTCCAGGGTAAGATCTTTCTACCAGGGGCTTCAAGACCAAATAATTTAACTGAAAGTGGGACAGACATATCTGAGTGTATATTACAAGGATGATCATAAGCTCATAGATTGATGTGTGTTTTCCAACCACATCTGGGAAAAATACAGTAGAAAAAATGAGAAAATAAATGCGCACACACAGTAATTCTATGATGGCAAATATAAATCCAACAGTAAAACTGACCAAAATAGCTAGCAACTGTCCCTGAAGCAATATTTGCAAACTCTTTGTATGGTTAAAGGGTTTGAAATATGTTTGAATTAAATTTCTACTTAGTGTGGTGTAGCTGTCATTCTCTGTCTCTCAGTCTTTAATAGAAATTTTTAACAGAGCAGAATGTTGTGAGAACACATACCCTAATAATTTATTTAGTTTAATTGAATTTAACTGCATTTTATTATTATTGTTTTATTTCAGTTTTTTAGTTGTGCATATGTAAATGTCTAAGTTAATATAAGTCTTCATGAGGCAATGCATTTTTCTGGTTGCTTACTATCACCGCAAGTATACTAGATTTCAACAATATAGCATCTATATGCTTAAAACTGTATATCACATCACTGTGGGCTTTAGGCATATATATACAGTTTTGCCACAGCCTATGCCATTTCAAGAAGCAAAGCTCACTGAAGAAAGTCAAGACAAGGTTTTAAGGATAGAATATGCTGAGGCAAAGGATGTAATGAAAGTAAACACCTTCTCTTCAAATAGTTGGTAGCTGAAATGATTATACTAGCACTTAAAGTTTTCAGATGTTCATTAACCCTTATGATGGAGAGTAAAATCCATCTCTGGATGGATTAAAATGGATTACTCTGGATGGAGTAAAATCCATACTCTGTAAAATATGTATGCATCCTTGTATAGGCAAACAAGTTACAACTCAACTTGATATCAAGTTTTATCTCTACATTTTGGGGATTTGTTTTTTTGTTTTTTTACTAAGCAACATGTGTACCACTGACTTGTGACTTGGTGCCATTTATTTATGTTATAATATAAACTAAAGCAATGCTAGATGGTTATAAAAATAATATACGATCAGGGAAGTGAACATGGCTTTTATAAAGGGAAGTCCTTCCTTACAAGTTTTGGGCTTTCTGGAATGAGACACAAAGTATACGTGAGTAAGAATGATCTGATAATATATTTTACCTTGGTTTTCAAGCAAGTTTGATAGTCCCTCTCCAAAAGCTTTTCAGAAGCCATCCAAGGCATAAGAATAACAGTAATTGGTTTTTTAAATAGTTGGTTAAAATAAGCAGTATTTCAGTACATTGACAGTTTTTTTTTCAGTGGAAGCAGGTCACCAGTTGAGTATTACAGTGAAATGGGCTGCAGTCTGTATCATTCAACATGCAAATCACATGAAACTTGAAGTGAAAAGATTACTGATGACAAGTAAAGATGTGAGCTGATTTTGAACAACTGCAGAAAGACTAAGGACTGAGTGGTTGGGGGATAGAATAACATCTAAACAAATATAAAGTGACATATTTGCAAAAAATAGTCTTAACTTCAAAAATAATACAATGGGTTACAAAGTAACTGTTACTTCTGAAAATTGAAATATTAGTGCTATGAAATTGTCACCTCAGCATGCAACAGAGGTAAAAAATAAAGCAAGTTTTCAAAACTATTAGGAAAACAATACTGAAATAAAAATTGAAAATATTTTATGCTTCTTGATGAGGTGGGACTGGGTCATACCTTTTGTGCTCAGAAGCTCCTAGAAGGCTAATGGTGTTATTAATTAAAAGAGAAGGGAAGAAAATAGAACAAGAACATGCTTCAGAGATGCCACAACATTGCCACAACCCAAGCTGTCAATCTATGCCTCCAGCTGATGTTTCTAGAACCATCTGGTACAGTGCATTCACCCTATCTCAATAGTTGAATGAATTGTCGGTGTTGAAAAAAACTTTCAAACATCTGGGTTGTAAGAAACTTCCAATATCTGGACTGGCTCTTGGTTTAGGTAAGGGAGTGGTTTGTCCTTTGCCCTTACCCATTTCCAGGAAGAGAAAAGCACACTAAATTAGCCAGCTTTCCTATTCCAAAACTGATATAAAATAAGTGCACCAAACTGGGACAACTCTAGTCAGTTTTCCCTTCTTTCACAGATCAACTATTTGTATCCTTGCCTCTTTTAATTTTGTTAGTGGAGATCTACTGCTGTTCATCTGACTTTTTCTTTCTCTCCATAAAATATATATTAGTGATGGAAAAATTACAAGACATGATGTCAATATCTATTCAAACTTTCCTACCACTATAAATGAATCACAAAATTAAAAGGGATGTTTTATTTTCTAGTTTAAGACAAAAACCCAAATAGTTAAAATAAAACCAAGCTTACTATTGAAAGAACATTCTGGCATTTCTGTTTCTTGTAACTGCTAAAAAACCCTATAAATCTGAAGTAAATCTGAAGCTGGACTGAGAGGAACCCCTAAGAAGACTACAGAAAATATAGGTTATTTGTCTCAACTCAGGAGGCAACAGAGGTCTAACTGAGCTTGGTTATCAGCAAAAATATGAGCAGTAGGTGTTGTACAAGTAGAATTTCTTTCAGATTGCATTTCATACAAATAAGTAAAAGAATATAGCTCAGTTTAATTATTTCAGCCTTGTTTCTTCAAAGGAAACTTACCACCTCATACCTAGTGGGCTATGATTGAAATCTTCCCCTAGGAACAGCAGAGTGCTGTCCCTGGGAAGCAAGCCTGTAGGGCTTCAGTTGCCAGCAATGACACCTTTGTTTGGATAACCATGAGACCTGTTACATCTGAATTTGCACCTTTCTTTTCTATTTTCTCATCTTCTCAGTTATTTTAAATTATTTTGTTCAAATGTCTTGCAAACTCTTTTTATGCATGATACTTCTTTCTCTTTTTTCTTTCTTTTCTTCTCTTTCCTTTTTTTTTTTTTTTTTTTTTTTTATTTTTCATTCTATGAATCTCCTGATGATTTCTAGAAACAGTACATTAAAAAAAGAAAAACATGATAATGCTAGTGACGTAGGTGGAAGGCCTGTTACATTTCCAGATTCAGGAGCATTAATCAGTGATTCAAATTTCTCCAGCAAAAATCTGTTTTATTCTTAATTCAAATTCCCATCACCACCTATAATTCTGAAAATTTGACATGTGCAGTCACCCTGTCTCCAAAGAATTTGTGCATCTAACCGAATACCTTAGAAATACTATGAAAAATGGTGCATCTTTGGTCCTCAAAATGCAATCAAAATATTTTATTAGGCTTTTTGATAAAAGCTCATTCATAAAAGAGCAGAAAAGGGCTTGTCTGACCACGTCCCAAGAGCTGGAAATACTAGACTCCAAGGTGGAGCCGGGCCCAGGCTCTGAAGGGACTCACACTTTATACAGTGGACCTTGATTCTGCTGATCCAAAGAGAGGAGCAGGTTGAGGCCATTGGTGATGTGTTCCTGTGAGTGTCCTGTGTGTTTCTATTCCATGTGTCTGGCTGTGTGTATATGCACATGCCTGGTGTATATGCACATACACGGTATATACAAGTGTTCTGTGTGCATGTGCCTACTGGGAATACATTTTAGCCCTGATACTGATTGGATCTGCTGGCAGGGAGATGCAGCAGCCTCATTGCTCTTGCGTTGTCCAAACCAGCTCAATATTTGCCCCTGCCGTGTTATAAATACAGAGTTCACATCCTACAAACTACGAAGCATATGTTACCTACAAGAAATATTATATCAACATGTTCTGACAGCAATTTTGTTTGCTAACAATGCTACACGTGAAATGGTGATTTAAAGAAAACCAAAATAAAATATAGTTACACCTAGCTTATAACATTAAAACACTATTTCAGAAATTTACAATGTAATTTTTAAAAGGGACTCTCAAAAAAGCTACTGATCTGCTATTAAGTGTTCAAGTTGACAATATTGGATGAAAACACAAATCACAAATATCAAATAAATTTTACCAACTCAAAGCAAACTGTTTTCAGAATTTTACTTGACAGTTTTTAAGAGCTTGTAGCTTGGATTTAAAAAAAAATATATATCAAAACAAGCCAAAACATTTTTCCACAGAAACAGGAAAAGATTCTTACAATGAATTTCAGGACTGAGATCTGCTGCCTGCAGAGGATTTTCTAAAACCAGCAGACATTGACTGAGCTACTTGGAAATCAAATAGCTGTTTAAATATGCAAGCTTGATATATATTAAGTTGACATGCGACACATTTCAGGCATCTTCAGTTATCATACAAAAATTAGTTTATATGAAAACTGACAAATAAGAGAGAGGATTCTTATTATTAATTACTCTGTGGATAGGGGGAATAACATTTCCATGTGACAACTCTTGATGCTCTCCACAGCAAATCATTTAGGCTCCTGGAGAAAGAATCAGTAGTTGACATGCAAGAGATACACTGTTGAGGAAACAGTTCAGAAATATCCAGGTTGTGAGCAATCCTGACTTACTTCAATTTAGGCCACATTGGGTTAATGGTTATTGAGGCCTAGTTAGAGGCTTTCTGAGAATGAGCTACTGGGAAAGAGATAACTTAATTGGCAACAGAAGAGGAAAATAATTATGTGAGAAGAATCTTTCCGTGAGAATGGTATGTGCAATTGGAATACAAAGCCACCTGCATGATAAGATGGTGTAAACAAGGCTTCTCTATATAAAGTGAGTGCAAGTTGCTAATAAACGATTTCATACAATCATATTGATGTGCACATGGAATCCTTAAGCCTCCGCAGACTGTTTTCCCACAATACACTATGTTAATATCTAGGCAGGAAGGATGAAGGCCTGATTCTTTTAAACATATGCAAAAAGAAAAGCTGAGTTTCTTGAGAAGCCTTGGAAGTAAATAAAGAGGAAAATTTAAATTTAAGTATGTGTGATAGATGGGCCTACAAATGTCACTGAAGTCAATTTCCAAAAAAGAAGATATTTATGGTATATGCACATGCAACTTATATGGCTGGATACAAAGAGATATATGAAAAGGTGATCTGATGATCAATACTCAAGCAAGAACCTTGATCTTTGAGATAATTTAATCTCACTGTGATTTTTAGGTTTGATTTTATATTCAGTCACAACACAAACTTGTCTTTGGAAGCCATTCTCATTTCACATCTCTTCACTCCAGAGGTGAATGCAGGATTTGCATCTTGCGAGCTTCAATATCTTTGTCAAGGTAAATGTGTTCCACCTCAAAAATCTGTGAAAGGACTGGAGTCCTGGTTTTTTACAGGTGAGTTTGTAATGTTACAAATATTTTTGCAGCATATTTTCACAGTTTTGATCCTTCTTGCTCTGATTTCTCTATTAATTTTATAAGAATCGAAGTATGTTTGCATACTACAGCCCTGTGGCTTGAAGTTTTAGTTTCGATCTAAAACTTTTAGACCTTGATGGTAGACTTCTAGATTTCCTCAGAATGCATTAATTTAATTCTGTATGTATCTGTGATCTTTTCAGTATTCCTTAAATAGAACAAACAACAAAGGATTCTTGCACAGGGATGTGGAAAGGGCTATTTGGCTTCCTCTTCCTCAGTCAGCTAATGCATTGCATGAGATATTACTTTGAGCTGGCAAACCTTATTAATATCCTTTAATTTCAAAAGATGTATGAGTTAACAGGTTTGAGTTCAGTGAATCATAATTTATACAGTAGATGGCCAAATTGACAAGTTAAGTTAAAACAGATAGACTTACAATTTAATCATGATTGATGTTAAGGAAAGCTGCACAAAAAATAGAATATCTTAGAGAAGTTACCATATCAAGGAGGATATAAGACTAGGGAAAATAGTAAATTTAGAAATAACTTTATAAATATGAAAAAATAATTTTAGAGAGTTCACCTCTCAAAAAAACCCCAATCCAAAATAAAACCAAACAAATAACAAAAACCAAACCAAAAGAATGAAAGCAAAACTAAAACACAAAACCCCTGCACTTTTGACTAAATATGAGGGAGAAAGGCATAAAACAGGAAAAGAGGTTTTGAGGAAATTTTAATGTCACTGAAATATTTCAGAAAGAGGTGATGTCTAAGAAACTAATGAGTATAGTCGGAGTGGAGTTAACTCCACAAATACCCTTGTCTTGGAGATTGAGTGGGATGTGGTGAGTGACAGCATTTGCATAGATATCAGTGGGTATCTATTATAATGAAAAGGCTGTAAGAGATGGAGGGAGTAAGAAAATTACTGCTACAATTTGGGAAAAATTGTGGAAAAAACTCACAAAACCACATTCTGATAATCCAATCTCAGCTCTTTGTAATCCCTCTTTATTAGTAGAGTTGGTGCACTTATACGTGTTTTATCTTTTTATGTTTTATAGTTTACGTAACTTTATTTCGTCTGTTAAAATGTGTTCTTTCTAAAATATACTTTAAAATCCTTCTGGTAATTTGATAAAATTATTAAAACCAAAATAAATTGAACTAGGAAAAAATTTATCCTTTCCAGTTATCTCCTGGCTAGTCTTTAGTCAGGCCCAGGTTTATAAAGCCATCTGAAGGCACACGAGAAGACATCTTACAGAAACCAAGATTTGAGGAAAGAATTCTACAAGGATGGACTGATGGCTAAATTTCTGTTGTTGATTCATTTATGAGATTTAAAATACATAAACTTTATTCCAGAACACTGTTTCCATGAAGCTTTAAATAACTTCTTCTTTTTATCTTAAATATGAGTCCTCTCACAAAAAATCAAGGAATGTTTTTCAAGACAAAATATGAGATGTATGTTTCTTCATTACATTTTACTTACATCTCATTACAAAAAAACAAAAAACCAAACCAAACAAAACCGAAATAACCCCAAAGAAACCAAAACTAAACAATAATCCAGTTTGTACTACTATAGTTACAGAAGCCTTCCGTATCAGCTTTTTTTTTTTTTTTTTTTTAATATATGTCAGTAATTTAAAATAGCCTATAACTTTTTTTCTATTTCTGTCGCAGGAAAAAATATAAATTGAGAAATGTCCAGTACAGAGATTTCTGTGACCAGAAATATAATATCTACTAATTTAGTATTGAACATCAGGTACACATGGGAATTTTATGATGGTTAGAATGAACTTTTTGATTTCATCTAAAGTTATTCCCTAGGTCTAAAGTTATTTCAGAATAGTGAGAAAAATGTTGCAGAGCCCTGTTTTTAAATTATTTCAGCCATCATTCTAGACAAAAGCAGAAGCCAGAGCAAAATAAAGGTTGATGACGAGACTGTTTAAATCAGAAGTATACCTTATACTTTTGGTGTTTTCCATTAATCCTTTGCATTATATCTTTATTTTAAATGTGAATTCTGAAAAAAAGGCTGATGCCTAAGCTTCCCCATGTAAATATTTGCTTTAATTATTATTTCATGTCTAAAATTATTTTCCCGCTAATTAAATACATGGCAGTAAATTTATGTTGTGGCTGTCATAACTGAATATATTAATTTTTTTTAATTAAACTTAAAATCTTGTTCTTCAAATATATATTATTAAATCCACAGATAACAATAAAGGTAACTGATCAGATTTTTAAGAAAAAGCTTATAACAATTCAAGCAGAAACTCCTAAGCTCTCAAAAATTTACACTGGAATAAAATTCAGACTAGCTTCAGGAAGTAATTTCCAAATATTTCCATTTTTAAGTTTACTCTCCACTTTCATTTTCCTCCTGTCCTCCTGCCCTTGAACAGTCACTACCTAACTGCCTAAGAAATGAAATTAACAATTGCTCAGACTCAATGGTGAGTGCTGCAAGACATAAACAATGAAATTCAGGTCAAAATGCAGCATGTATTGAGCTCTGATGACACTAAAGGGGAGGAAAAATTGAGTACAGAGAATTAAAAACCTGCATTTGGACTCCTAATGTCTTTGTAAGTTTTGTATTGGGTATCTGGTCTGTCTTTGAAAAATGACCCTTTGTCAGTATTTGCAGTTTTTCAGATTATGACAACTTTTCGACCCAGGAGCTGTATTCAAGGATGTTCAGTTTTCATTTATTTATGTTTTATTCATATTATATGGTCTTTTCTTTCACTCCAGCTATAAATCTTTACAGTTGTGCAGCTCTCCAAAATGATGATTCACCAGTGAATCTAAAAATTCGGAGGTCTAAATGTATCAATACCACTATTTTAGTCAACATATAAAATTCTCTTCTCTCCCCTACGCTTTAGCCATAAATTTTTGATTGCATCTCTCTAAAAAGACTGAAATGAATAAACACACTAATAATAGAAATGATGAACTATAAAGAAAAATAAATTTTGAAAGTGTATAGCAGTTAAAAGTCTGTATCACCCCAAAATCTGCAGAAATTCTTGCAGTACAAATGCAGGGGTAAAAGTTGTGAGGACATCTTAAATTCTTCATCAGATGAGCAATAAAGAAATAAAAATTCTGTAATACTTCTGAGTAATTATGACAATGAATACATTTACATAAATTGGGTTGTTGTTTTTGTATCAGATACTAATTTAATGTTTAAAGGTATGAAGCTAATGTTGTATATTTGTCACCTAGTAGCCATGGCTCATTTAACTGAAATCATATCAAGACAGTAACTTGAAAGAGAATCTTGTATTTACTCAAAGCCATCTTTCAGAAATATCACTATTTTGAAGACATCAAAATAAATATCTTTGTCTTTTGTTTTTTCATATGCAAAAATCAAAGCTTTTGTTTACTGACAACAGGATCTACACGACAGTTGATTTTTAAAATACAAATTTTCCACATGTTTAAAAACCATGTCTCTATTTGCCAAGCAGCACTTTTGTAATCCAATAACCAGACATCCTAAATGAAGATTAGTAATTGAATTATCTTGTACATATCTGAAAGAGATTAGGGGTCCCTTCAAAATTAATATAACATATTTTTTTACATTTCAATTCTTTCTGTTTCTTTTTGCTTATGTTACTAAAAGAGTAGTCTATATATAAACCATATAGTCGTAGCCAGTGTTCTCTTTTCTCCCAGTGATTTAGACCCTAGTGCAAAAAGAGATGTCCTTTTCTCTCTTCTATTGGTAAAACTGGATACAAGATGTTCTACAGTTAGGACAAAAATTTTCTGAATCATTTATTTCCAAGATTTAATTTTTAATATTCTAGTAAAAATTTTTCTATTCAGTTCTGCTTTTCATTGCCAGATAATCTAACAGTCTTCATGAAAAGCAGCTACCTAGTTTATAGTGTTGTCTCAATCTAATTACTGGTATCTGCCACTGAAAAAGAGTCTCAGTGGGGTTTTTTGGGAGGCTTTTCAGAAGCTTATTGCTTTGAGAATCTGCACAACGTGATAAGAAGTTATAAGTTTTCCCCTTCCATGTGAGCTGCCATAAGCATATGAATGTAATGAACTGAAATGTTACTAAAAAAAGTCCCAGGAAGTATATATTGCCTCAACTGTAAATCAGAAAAAATTTGACTAGTTTAATCTTTATCTTCATTATTACCATTCCAATACAAAGACCCTCCAGGGTTTTTCTTATAGCACACCTAATTTAAATTAGTGCATATTTTCTAATAAAAGTAATATTTGGACTTAAATATAAGTTTGTAGGAGGACTGGTCACTAATTAACAATCTGTGACTGGATATTTTCTTTCTTTTTAGCAGTTCATTTGTGGAAGTGCTGATATTAGCCCAGAGTAGGAGCCAGCTTGCTTTCGTTCATGTCCGTTTAGAATTTCATCCCTGTGGTGGCATCATTCTGTGTTCATGAATCTTCATGTTCTTCCATTATTTGCATTTATTTCAAAATTAACTGGAATATCAGATACTATAGATTAGTGTATAGTAAAAATACATCCAGTCCATAAATGACTTCTCACTGTTTAAAAATATGAACAAGGGGTACTGAGCTGTAAAATGACTTATGGGATTATGAGGAAGTTATGTGCACTCTTTTAACCCTAAAGGAATGATCAAATTTCTCACACAGTTTTTAGCAATGAGAGCCTATTTATTAAAGCTATAAAACAAATCAGTAATACTCATCAACACAGCTGTCAAGAGCAGACTATGCTATTTTTTCCTGCCAGACTGGATACCATGGCAACACCTGGTTAGGAGAAGCTGAAGAAATATTTGAAGGTTTGCAATTGCTAAAGCCATTGGACTGTAACAGACATGTATTAATTGCAAGTGAATATGACAGCACATACCACATTTCTGAAAGGGACAAAAACATCAGCATCATTCCAGACTAAGGAACTGAACAAGAGATGAATCAAATACTGCAGTGTCTGACTTCAAATCTGGTGTCATGCTTGTGTACTCATCATCTAAAAGGTCTGGGGAAAGGTGGAATTTTATTACTGTAAAAGTGCTTCCCAGAAGAACTTCAAAGAGATGGAAAAAAAAACATTGCCTGACAGTTTAAAAGGACAAAAATTATACACTTAAAAGTATCTCTAAAAACATTTGAGAGTTCCAATCAAGTACGATCACAGTGATTTCATATGGAAAAAAACAAAAATTGTGGAAGCATGAAAGTTTCCTTGGAGACTGCTGGTAAATTAGCTCCCAGAAAGATGCAGTACTTAAACCAAGTCTACTTTTAGAAGAGTTTATGACAGAAAGCTATTTTTGTTTTGTCTGTGCACACACAAAGGTGTTAAATATACTCAGATGGACAGCAATCACTTTAATACAGATTTCAAATTCTGTAACTATTGTACGTGCAGTCAGCAAACTATAATCTTTAGCTATGTAAGACTGTTTGCAGCTGTCTTAATTTCAGTATTTCAAAGTGTAAATGTTTTCATGCATTATTGAAATGACACGGGAAACAGGTATCATTGGAAACAGTTTGACTGCTTTCCCAAGTCAAAAAAAAAATGTTTTCAGCAACCTGTTTATACTGTTACACATTCTGTTATATGACAGGTGCCAATTTTTCTTCTGATTACATAATATACAGAGTCTGAACTAAATTCAATGAAGTTAATCATGGTGCAGAAACCTTCTGAATAATCTTAATCTCTTAATTCTGTGTTAGGAGGGAATGTGCCTGCTTGTATTAGGAATCTTGTAGTAGGAGAGAAGTCAAATATTACAGGGAGAGGGAAGCTAGGCTAGAATTGGAGAAACTGATATGGACTTTTCTCTGACATAGACTTCTTGTGGGAAACTGAAAAACTCTCTACTGCTAAATCTCCCAATGCCAAGACCAAAGATTAGATTTCTGACCACCATAGCACAATTCAGAACTCTGGGCTGCTCAGTATTTAAACAGAGTGAGAATCTGCAAAATTTCTTCCAAGATACTTGAGTAGTCATTCAGAGGACCTGCATATAATGCCTGAGAAAATCTACAGACAGTTTCAACCAAATTTTTACAGTACTGATAGAAAAATAACATTTTTGGTATGGTTTTTTAAAAAACCAAACTGGTTCAAAACAAGTTTTTCTAAGATACCACTTGAGAAATTACTCTTACATGTGTGCCATTTTAAAACACAGTTACAGTTTTGAAGTAAAACTGTAAGTTTTGAGTGTTAGAGATGCTACATGCAGGCTTCATGTATTTGAATAACCCCTGCAATGGAATTGGATGACCAGAACATGTCCATACAGATAGCATAAGCCTCATAGTTTCTGGTTCTTCAAAATGCACATTTAATACCAGATATTTTAGGCAAAGAAAGTTATTGCAAAAATTTATTTAATTCAGAAATTAAAGTACTTGATTGCAAGACTGAAGAGAAAAATAAGGCAATGAGAACAGTTCCAGATTGTATTCAGTACTGAAACCTTCTTAGCTAACTGTTGAATTCATGCCCTCATTTTTCACCAGGTATTATAATGATATATGGATTTCTTCATCTCATCTTTTGGAATAAGCTCATCCTTCTAAAGTCAGTTGACCAATTTGATAAAATTAGATGTCCAGGGGTCTCTTAGCAGCATCCAGGTGCCATTACTGATCCACTTCTGTGTTTGCTTTTTTATAAATCTTTAACTGGACACACAGAGACCCTGTAAGAAGTATACATACACTTTCAAAGTATAAAGCAATTTTTTTCTTGGCTCAGGCTGACAAAAGGCAACTGGGGTTTTTCTGACAAGTTAGGCACCTGCACACTCACCAGCCCTGAGTCATGGCTCAGAGATTCATGGTTGGGCAGACAGGATTGGTCAGCAAGGTTGGGATCAGCCTCTGCACCCCAGAAGCAGAATGTTGACCTTGGCAGTTCCATTGACACCTGCTCAGCTAATGACTCCAACTGAACCCAGCACCACACTGATCTGTAGTGAAACGAGGCAACCAGGTGCCCCTAATTGCCAGGGAGTGAGCATGAGCTTGTGTCAAGCCCACCTGTGCCTAATTAGGGCAGGCCCCCACTGCGCATGAGCAGGACCAGGGGGCCAATAAAAGGTGAGTCCTGAAGCACAGGCTCAGCTCAGTCCTGAGTATGCCTGCAGAGAGGTCAGTTGCTTCTCTCAGCACTGCACTACCTTCATTGCACCACTAGTGCTCCTCACCCTTAGGATGAGGCTTGAGTGGCGCAGCTGGCTAGCACACGGTACCGCAATGCCGAGGCTGTGGGTTCGAGACTCCTCAGAGCCATATTCATGATCAAAAGAGACACTTAATAGTGAAAACTATAAATCTATTCTGGGGTGCCCAAAACAAAATCTGTCATTTCTTATATTGTATTGATCAAATACAAAATAAAACAAACACAAAGGCCAAACAAATAGCCACAAAGGTACAAAAATACACTTTCAATAGAGCTATGCTCCTTATTACTTTGAAAATATTATTTACGTGGAAAAAGAACTGTTTGTCAATTGCTATGCCATTCATAACATGGATGAATTTTGATCTTAAGTGGATCAGTCTATTGTTCTGTCCTCTTGAATCTTCTTTTATATTACCCATATAAATAACTACTTTAAGACAGCAGTATTTTTTCTTATCTTACTCATAAGATGAAGAAATTCTATTTTAAGAGTAGTAACACAGAACTTATAACTCAGATACACGTTCCAAGAAGCCACAAATGATTAAATGCTCTGAGCACTGAAGGAATGTGACAAAAATAAGATATTTGCTATGCTTTAAGTCATGTGAGGGTCTGGAATCTTAATACAACAGAGTGTTTTGAGAAAACTAAGGAAGACGTGGGACATGAAGGTCTGGAGATCACAATTTCTTAGCAATAAATAAGGAAGAGTCAAAAGCAATAACTCAGAAGATGGTTTGAGGAAAGAATGGAAAAAACCTTACTAGCAATAGTGTGGTTCTGAAAAAATCTGTTTCAATTTGCATGTGTATTTATACATAACACACATGCACACATACATACATAATATAAATATTGGTGCATACCCTGATACAGGATGTCAGTCTGAATGCTATAATCTAGTCCAGGACAGGCTATTACACTCAGCTGAAGCTTCTTGCTGAGCAAAGAAAGGTGATTATTAAGTTGGAATATTGCAGTTGTGAGAACAATACTGCTGAGATTGCATGTTGCACATAATGAATTTTCTCCTCAATAGATATGAAACTAAAGATGAGAGAAAAAAATATAATGTTAACATTTGCAGAAAGACGATTCTCAAAATTTTATCAAAGTAAGAAGCAATAGTAAGGACTAGGAAAAAGAAAGGACAAGGAACAAATGGAAGTAGAGGAAAAAAGAAAATAAAAGGCAGAGGAGAAGGATTGTTGATGGAAAAGAAACTTGTTCATTACAGTCCATTTACTTCTAGCCGAAGGTCTCTATGAAGTTATTTAGATCAGATCCTGGTCACTAATCTCTAGGAAAAAAATTATCCTTTGCTAACCCAAGTGTGATGCTGCACAACCAAAGCTTTACCTATGGTTTATGTAGCCTTACCAATATAGCAAAGATTGTTAGAAAGGAAGCATAGCAGAAATCTGAAGTGGCAATATTTTTCTGGAATAGCCCAGAGCATAGTTTAAGAATACCTAAAAGTATTAACAACATTGTGTCACACATTGACACATTGTAAAATTCCTAGCAATATGCTTCATGACTGAAATCCCATCATTTTCTTTGTTAATGCTGGATGGAAGAAAAATATCCTTGTTCATAACGCCCTCTGGTAGTTTTATTTTCCTTAATTCTCTGTCATAAAATCGATGCATTTAAAAAGAAAAAAAGTGTAAACAAGGATTATTAATCAAACACTAACCATTGTCTGCTATTATTTATATATACTCAAGAGTTCCAAGAACTCTTCCTTCATTACAAAAGCTTCTAGTGTAGAGATTTCATTCCTCAGTTTTAACACATGTTCTTGCATATAACTCTGTGCTGTTCCAAGGTGAGACTGCCTATATAGACACGATTCATTAAAGTGATCTTACTCTTTCAAAGAAAGCTGTAATTTCTCTTTTTTCCTATAGTGAAAAGAATTAGGCCTAACTTTGAAATTACAATGTATGCAGTAAAACCTCGAAGTCTTTTTCATGTTGTCCAAAATATCCTAAAAGAATCTAATTGCTGTCACTCTTGGTCCTGCTGTCAGTCTTGGTCCTGCTGTCAGTCTTAGTCCTGCCTTCTCACTGTCCCCAGTTCCCTTTTCCCGTTCTCTTTGAACCTGCTCTAACTTTTCCTTGGTTCACCTTAAGGTATTTCAAACTTATTTTTGGAAAGAAAATTTAGCAAAACAAAAGAAAAACAAAGATTTCTACTAACTTCATATACAGAAGCAGCACAGCAAGTAGTCAGTGAAGCACAAAGTTGATGCAGTGAAGAAGATAACAGTGGGGAGACACTGATTGTGTGTTATGATACTGAATAAAGTCAGGCTCATGAACAAGGATAACTTAAAATTTCTCAAAGCACAAACTGAGGTGCAGAATTTATCACAAGTAAAATAATATAGATGAGACAGTTCTTCAATATTTTAAAGAATGTTTCTCCAGAGATATACAATCTCATACTTTAGTACGCATATCAGCTTCTTAATGATTTGGACTTGGAAAACCATCTTATTTCCTAGCTTCTGATCACATAAATGCTTATCATTTTTTGATTTCTACTTTTCCTTCTCCCTCCAACATAATGATCAATGACCTTTGACAAACTCCTCATCTAATTGGACTTGCTATGTGACCCATTACAACTTCCTCTGTTTCTGCATCCTTTCCTCCCAGTACCTGCTACAGGTTTCTTAGATATTGAGAAATACTTAAATACAACTAATGAAATATAAAAAGGCATAGAAAAAACTTTTATTTTTCCATTTTTTCTCATATCTGATCATGAAATAAGAACATGCACTTTAAGTTTCTGAACACTTTTACTTTGAACTTTCTGCAATATTCTTGTAAGTTGCTATCAATCATTTTTGTTTCAATCAAACTTTGTACCAAAGTAAGAATAGAAGCCTTTCCCTTTTGTATGTGGAAAACATTGTAAGGGACTAGGTTTTTAAATATAGTATTCCAAGTGCATGATCTATTTCAGCAAGTCAGCTCCTAGTATTCTGTATTAAATTAAATTTAAGAAAAATAGTAAGTGATTACATGGTGTCAAGAGTTCTTCAGGTAGCACTGGGCAGAGATATTACATAGTTTCATTGAACAAATGCATTCAGTAGTAGATTCATCTATCTCGAAATCAGAGTGATTTAAAATCAGCACATATTATGATTTCTTTAATTAATTTTGCTTTGCAATGGAACAATAGTTTTCTAAATTTTAAACTATGAACAAATAAAACATTTCCATCAGAAATGATGCTTTTAGAAATATTTCATTCATAAACCATTATATGTCTATAAACTTACTCATCTCTCCTTTTGCTATCCTGAGAAAAGTACTAAGAAATTCCCAAACTTACACCGGTGTGCTTACAATGGTTTTAACATTATTGGGCTACAACATATCAGTATAATCCTCTATATTAATCACTACTGTTTGTTTCATTGATCTATCCATCAATTAAACTATAATTAATTAAAATCTGAAATGTTGTTTAAAATAAAATAGATGATTTAAAGTTATCAAAATGATGGCTGAAGTAAATAATAATTTATTTTAGTGGAACTGCCAAAACCTAATATCTATCCTAACCATGCAATATGTTATGTACTTATATGCCTCCAGATTCATTGAGCCTCTTCAAAATTGTTTTTGAGTTTTGGAACTCTACCAAAATTTTAAGCTAAGCTCAATAAACATAGATCTATTAGTTAGCAAGGTTGTGGGTTTTTTTGGGGGGGTTGACTTTTTTTAATTTTATTTTTTGTTTGATTTGTTTGCTTGCTTAATAATTTGCTCAGTTTCTGATTTTGAGTCACCTTGCTCATCACCAAAACAATAAAAATTCTGTTTATAATTATTGCAAACTAATGGGATGTGCAAAACATGCCTCTCATCACTATGAAAACTTGCCACATCCAGCTGAGTTTATCTGATACTGTATTGGTTGGGTTGTTGGGTTTTTGTTTTTGTTTTGTTTTAAAAAGGCTAAAACCTAAACTAACATGAAATTAGATCAGAGAGAAAGAGTTTGGATAAGTAAAAAAGGATGATAAAAATGTGAAACACAGAAGTACCAGATCAACTTGGGGACTTCCAACTCTCCAGTGCACTCAGTCAGGTACTAAACACAGGCTGAGGACAAATACAAGATGGGCCAGAGATTAGATGGAGTTCAGTCAGAAAAAAAAATCATTAATCCATATACATTCAGCATTAATCTCTCTGTCTCCCTGCCCTCCTCTGTGACCTCTTTGTCTTGTGATCTCTCTCTCCTATGATCTCTGTCAGAATGCTTGAGTCAGACCCATTTTTCTTCTGTGTAGCAGTCTAATCCTTTTTCTTCAACATAAGACGTTTTCCTTGGTGGAATAAATCAGTGGATGGATTTGGGTAGCTACATGTAAAGTCTCAAAAACTTGAAGCAGGTGAAGAAAAATTAGTGGGGAAAATAGTGTGAGATATCAGAAAAGGGATGAGGGGAATGTGAGGTTGAGCAGTCTTGTCTTCAACCATAATCCAACAAAAAGAAGGAGGGAAATTAAGGGAAGAGATGCACAGGCAAACATAACAAAAAATTTGAAGTTGTGAAACAGTTAGGAGTAAGGAAAGAGGCAAGAAGGCATATTTAAAAGGAATTGTTTATAATGATGTGCCTAAATGGGTAGCTGGTAACAAGTGAAGTCTAAATAATAGACGTATGGCAATTCTAGAATGTTATGTACTTTCAAACAGTGGAATATGTCTTTAAAAAAGAAAAAAAACAAACCAAAAAACCACAGGAAAGACATAGGATGCTGTCTTCCAGAAAAAGACACATGCTTTTTTATAATTAGATTTTCTTTTGAGTGTGGATTGCATGTGCCTAGTTCTCAGAAAAATTATGCCTTTTCAATTTTAAGTATGTAACTCTTTCTGGAATAAGTGGAAAATAGCAAGGCTGAAAAATATCACAGGTAAGTTTTTAGAATAACTTCATTCAAATACTTTAAAAATGTATTAAATTAAAAGAAAATATAAAAAGAGACTGAAATGTCAACCTGTAGTTTTAGTACATTTTATGATAGGGAACAGCAATTACTATAGGATCTTAGAGAGATATCAGATTACCAAGTCCTTTAAACATATATTTAGTCACATTCTAGTCAGTCAGAATACTCACAGCTAATATTATTCAACTTACTGAGACTTAACATGAAGCATGTGCTTAAGTGCATTGGTTAATTGAGGCTATAGGAGTAAATGAATTCCTTGGGAACCACTATTCAGGGAACTGATTTGGTAAAATATTAGTAATTACTTTGAACTTCTTTAACTGGATGCCCTCATGAGGTACATTGTAATCCTCATTAGAGAGATGAAAAAATGTCTTTTACCTGAGTAAACACCAACTAATTGATTGACCAAGATCATGCCCGAAATTTGGAACTGTAAACCCATAAAATCTCTTCATTCTTTCTCCAAATTTGCATCTACTTCTGATGTATTCTCATGCGGACATATAAGGAGTTTCTTATAGGTGTGAAACCATTTCTAACATGTTTATAAATGCATTGATAAATGTATAGATTCCTTGCTTATGATTTGAAAACACATAATTGTAGAGAGACAAGATAAACCAGGCGCCTCGAATTGCCAGTGAGTGGGTGTGAGTCCACCTGTGCCTGATTAGGACAGGCCCCTATTGGGCATGAGCAAGACCAGGGGGCCAATAAAGGTGGGACACACACCCACAGAAGGCACCTCAGCTCACTCTGGTGCGAGGCATGGAGAGGCCAGTAGCTCGTTGAGCCTCTGGAGCAAGAAAGGCTCTTCCCGCTACACTTCTACTCTGGAAGTGCTGTGTGGTGGCTGGAGTCCTGGAAGAGACCAGCAGCTCTTCGAGCTTCAGGAGCAAGAATGGCTCCTCCCGCTACACATAATTAAAAATTAAATTAATTTAAAAATTATTTTTTACAGTATTGTTGTAAATTTGGGTTAGTTTGATTTTCTTTTAAATAAAAAATCTTTATATTTCAATTTTATAACTTCTAGAGTAACACTCAAAAGTTCCAAAAATATATACCGAAAGAAAAAGTTAATATTAAAAATTTTCTTCTATAAAACTATTTTAACCTTTAATTGTTTGATATTTCTCCTTGTCTTTTTGAAATGTTGGAAAAAATTAATTCCTAGTATATGTAAGTAAAAGAAGTTTCACTACTATATTTACTAAAAAAGATGGAGTCTTGTTACCAAAGTCTTTGGTATAGCAGGCAAAATATTGCAAAATGCAAATTATTGATAGGGATGTGATCAGTATGAATTACTCTTATAAATGCTTTGTCAAATAAGTCAATACTCAATGCAATTGCACACAGGTGGTTAAACATTATTCAGCCCCTGCTTTGAAAAACAGCACTTAGGAGGTAGATACCACATTTCATGTTGAAAATTTGCATGTCTAATGTTTATTCAGAATCTGTGTAAAACCTCTGCAAGTCCACAGACCAAGGATTCACATACAGTGTAGAAGTGGGAGATTTAGCAATGAGCCTGGAAGAAAAGATTTCAGTAGACCATAAACTGGACCCTTCTCAAAGATCAGGAGGCACTGGTAATAAATAGAGGATGACATCTCTCCTTATGGTTTGTAGGCTTAGACCTTTCAGTTTATTTGGCTGTAACAGACCTTTAGCAAACAGAGTGGAATGTTCAGCTTGGTTGGCCATAGAGGAATGGCTGATTTTTCTTTTCTAGCATGTCTTTGAAGCTTGAAAACAACATTTATTTCCCAACTGACTTTCTGTTTCACTCTGGTTTTTTGCTGTTACTTTTTTTTTATTTTTCTCCACAAAACAATTCTTTTTATCTGACCACTGTTAAAAGTTCACAGCAATAAAAATATATATTTGATTAAGGAAATGTTTTCTAGATCACTGAATTTTCTTTTTCACAGGCCCTTACTTGAAATACAGGCTTTATTTCCAGTCTTGTGATTGGGGTTTTGTTTGCTTTTGGGGTTTGTTTCGTTGTTCTTTTTTAATGATTTTGTTTGTTTGTTTTTTGTTTCTTTCAGCTTGTTTTTGTTTTTTTTTAGTTGTGCCAGGTACTTGCAATTTAGAAAAAAAATTAAATATCCACAATATCATAATGTCATCTAAACCTTTTATTTATAGTTTTCATTTTAAGCAAACATTTCTTTTTTTTTTCAGGAAAGACAGAAAAGATTTTTATAAATCTATTCTGACGTTGTTTTCTGAATAAATAATATATAAATAATAATATAATAATACAATCACTTTAATAATAAAATTGATATATCAAATGTATTATATATAAACATATGCTATTGTTGTATAAAATATATGTAATATACAAAAATATATAAAATATATACTATATAATAGTGCAATAAAATTTTATACCATGACAATTAAAATAGAGGGTCAATGTTTCCCTCTCTTTCTTTAGAAAATCTAACACTAAATCCATTTTCTGGGTTTCAAAATTTAGCAGTCTTAAACATTTGTTGTTAGTAATAGTAGTGAATGTTACTGCTTCTCTGTAGACTACTTCTAATAATTTGATCTCTGTTGTTGAACCTCAGTCTAATATATATCTTTACAAAAATATATTAACCACAGGGATGATTATCAGCTTCTTTTTTTTTTGCCTGTAAACTATTTTAAGTAAAAAATGACAGTTCATTGCTGCAAAATCTATCTTATGAGATGTGTATGTTTTGATAACATTTTTTTAGTTGCTATCGGGGTTTTTTGGTTTTGTTGTTGTTGTTTTCTTTTGTGTTGTTTTTTAATTTAGTATAGTTTGTATTTTGCTGAACCTGGAGGCTGGGGCAGAATAGAGGCAGTCAGAAGAAAACAAAGAGCCTAGTGAGCCAGAAAATGTTTATAGAATATATGTGAGGTTCTAGGTAGGGCATTTTCATTCTCAGTTTATTTGGGAAGGAGAAAAAGCAAACAAATAAAAAAACCCAAAACAATGCTAGGTCTGAATCTAGAACAAAAATGCTGAAACCACTGTCATGTGGTCCTTTCAATTCAAGTAATTAATAAAAAGGACTTTGGATAAAACTAGCAAAACTAGCAAATAATGTATCTTAATTACCAACAAAAACTATCAGAAGAATCGCTTACAATGATTTTGAATGAATTGCAATAGATCTCACTGCTGGAGTAAAGTGTCATGGTACATTCATTCTATTGCTGATCACCAAGATGAAGTGGGGAGAGGAGAGGAGAGGAGAGGAGAGGAGAGGAGAGGAGAGGAGAGGAGAGGAGAGGAGAGGAGAGGAGAGGAGAGGAGAGGAGAGGAGAGGAGAGGAGAGGAGAGGAGAGGAGAGGAGAGGAGAGGAGAGGAGAGGAGAGGAGAGGAGAGGAGAGGAGAGGAGAGGAGAGGAGAGGAGAGGAGAGGAGAGGAGAGGAGAGGAGAGGAGAGGAGAGGAGAGGAGAGGAGAGGAGAGGAGAGGAGAGGAGAGGAGAGGAGAGGAGAGGAGAGGAGAGGAGAGGGAGAGGAGAGGAGAGGAGAGGAGAGGAGAGGAGAGGAGAGGAGAGGAGAGGAGAGGAGAGGAGAGGAGAGGAGAGGAGAGGAGAGGAGAGGAGAGGAGAGGAGAGGAGAGGAGAGGAGAGGAGGATCTCTTTAGTTTGGTATCTGAATATTCTGTGTTTATGATCTGCCCTATTGTTTGATATTGGTGAGTGGTAAATCTCTTTCTGTTTGTTCAGAGCTTAATGCATACATCTGCTGTGTACACCACTCAATACACTCATTAGTTCTGTACACAACTCAGCAGCTTCTGTGCTTTAGATCATGAAGGCCAAACAAGGCAGTTTTGCAATGAGTATGATACATCAATAAATACTGTGATGACCACCAAGGTAGCAGTAATTGAGACCTGACACAATAAAACAGATGTGATAAAATTATTTCATTATTGTAAGTAAATAAGTTTCCATGTATAAAATAAAAAAAGGTGAATACTTCTGCTTGAAGAAAGCAGAGATTTGGAAAGTAAACAGTAAACAGTGCACAGTAAACAGTAAACAGTGCTGACATGAGGTCTGGAAATCATAATCACAAATTTAAAAAAATAAAACAATTTTAAAAATTTTTAAAAATTCCTTGCAATGAAAAAAAAAATTCCTTAGCAATGCTAAGATAAAACAATGAATCCATACAGAGACACATAAAGGTGACCACTAAGCTAAGCAAGACAAATCACCATTCTATGTGAAGTCATGCTAACAGGAATAAAAACACTGATCAGCAAAGGACAGGGGGATGGATGCAAGGAGTGAGCACAAAATGGAATAATTTTTTAATGTTCCAATTACTTGAAACAGTGATGACAATGAATATATCACATGTTGATATGATATACAGTAATATTTCCTAACTTACAAATTTAGAAAATAGCGTCAGCTTCCTAAACTGATTGAAAGGGTCTGAAATCATCAGCAGTCCTGCCTTCTTGACAAAGGAAAAAAAAGATACAAAATGCCCATATTATAGCAAAATGCAACATAAGAAAGTGAATCGTATTACATGTTTAAGATTCACTAGTTCTACAACCATGGATCATGAAAATAAGAATCGGAGTTATTCAGAATCAGCATAATTTTCAGCTATTTGAAGTGTTTATACCAAATTAAGAAATTTAGTTTTTGAATGTCCTGTCTTACTATGAACTTCAGTTGGACCTTTACAGCTAGGAACATAACCAGATGCAGCTTTTATAAGAAGTGATGGAAATATATCTTGTAATTTCTTTGAAGATACATCAGATGGTATGAACACATTACATCTACCATAACATTGATAAGAATAATTTATTGGCTAGATAGTGACTTAAGCAAGGCAATTTAGAAAATTCCTTACTTAGGGCATAAGGCAAAAGGCACAAAATGTTGAAGTTACTTCTTTCAGAGCAGAAAATTTAAGACCAGAAGTAAGGTCTTTGGCCTAAGAATGGCCAGCAATTTTATGAGCACCAAGATCAGATAGACCCTACCTCTTAAAGTCTCGCACAGCTATTTTTTCCAGTCATCTCAAACTTTCTGATACTAGTTCAATACTTTTATGATTTAAATCTCTGATAAATATAGGCTGAATCCATATTCTTCTGCCTTCTTACCCCTCTATACTGAAAGACTACTTGAGCAAAAGTAAAATCCTATATTGATATGAGTTCAAGAGGAAAAGACTCCAAGCAATTTCAGTAGAATAACAGTATTTTTCTTTTATTCTTTACAAGACAAGGGCTACTGCTAATGGAAAGCATAGTTGATCCAGAAGCTGCTCTGGCAATGTTCCTAACATAATCATTACCAGGAACTACTACAAGTGCCTCAGCTTTGAAAGAATTAGGTGTCCATAAAATCCAGACATTCAGTTCATTCTTACTGGTGCCCACTCAGAGAAGCTTAGGGTGAAATACACTCATAGCAGTAATGGTTTTGTTTTACTATGGTAAGTGAACATGTTCTAAAGAATGCTGTTAGAATAAGATAAATGAAAATTCTTGGAATAAAACTATAAATAAGATTGTAATTTTAGTATTATGCAGTCAAAGAAGTCCATTAAACTTTGTCTCCAAGAATGTGAATCAGAAGCCTCTGCCACAGGTACAGAAAAAAAATTGAAGAGCAAACCTAAATAACTTATTGGTTCATTACATTGGAATGGTTGTTTTACAGTAATTTTGATTTGTAGATACATTATTTAAAGAACTCCATAAAGCCAGTATGTCCTAGGGTTCTTAAGAAAGAAAAAAAAAAGTTAATTGACTTGGATAAGAAAATAGGAAATAAAAAAAAAGAAAAAAGAAAACTATCCCCCAGAAAAATGCATTATCTACCTAAGTGACATATATGCTTGTTTTGCTCTGTCAGTACTCAAATGTAGTTGGCATAATGTATGCTAAAATATCCTAACTCAAATCCTTGTATTCAAGAGAATTTCTTAGTGGACTTAATTTTGAAATATGAAAATGAATTTACTCCAGTATTAAAGCTATGTGTGACTGGCCACAGCTGCGCTGTTTTTCTTATATTCAAACAGAATAACAAAATAGTGTGCTGGCATTTCAGAAGAAACACTTTTATAAAGTGGAGGTAAGCAGGATCAAACACAAGCTGCAGCCAGAATGTCAGGGCCAGGCAGGAATTACACAACATATGGTGAAGGGTCTAGAGCACAAGTCTTACAAGGAGATCTGAGGGTGTTAATGACATGGATATTGGTCTCTTCTCCATTCTCCCAACTAAAATAGGACAAGAGAAAATGGCCTCAAGTTGCACTAGGAGTTTAGACAAGATATTAGAGGAACACTGGAATAGGCTGCCCAGGGAGTTGGTTGAATCATCACCCCTGATGGTGTTTAAAAGCCTACAGATACAGAATCAAAGAATCATAGAATTTTCAGGGTTGGAAGGGTCCTTTAAGATCATCCATTTCCAACCCCCCTCCCATGGGCAGGGACACCTCCCACTAGGATCAGGTTGCTCAGAGCCCTGTCCAGCCTGGCCTTAAAAACTTCCAGGGATGGGGCTTCCATTGTAGTGTAACAAGGCAACCAGGTGCCCCTAATTGCCAGGGAGTGGGCATGAGCTTGTGTTAAGCCCACCTGTGCCTGATTAGGGCAGGCCCCCACTGGGCATGAGCAGGACCAGGGGGCCAATAAAAGGTGAGTCCTGAAGCACAGGCTCAGCTCAGTCCTGAGCATGTCTGCAGAGAGGTCAGTTGCTTCTCTCAGCACTGCACTACCTTCATTGCGCCACTAGCGCTCATCACCCTTAGGGTGAGGCTCTGAGGAGTCTCAAACCCGCGACCTCGCATTGCGGTACTGCGTACTAGCTGGCTGCGCCACTCAAGCCTCACCCTAAGGGTGATCCCAAAATAGTTACCTGGGAAAGGTAAGATGACTCTCTGAAGAAGCCTTTTTTCTCTTCAGGTCCCTAGAACAGGATTATGAACTGAGAGATGGTGTATTTATTTTGAAAGATGGCTTCTATTAATTGCATATTGATATCTACACAATTGTATAGTTTGATATTTTTGCATGACTTCATATAACCCTACTGCCACAGCTTAAAAGGATTTACAAGCGATTGCAGAAGAAGATGACCTGAAAGTAAGTTTAAATAGTAAGAGGAGCCAGATATGGGAAGACAGCTGTAGAGCTTCAAATAATATAAGGAAGAAGTGAGACTATGGTGCCTATTGACTTATCAGAACCCCAGTGGTCTTAAATGGGAAGAAAAAATCTAAGAATTAGAAAGGGTTTAGAGGAAGCAATTTCTATAAAATATGTACCATAAGGTACTGGAGATGGGTGTATAGCTAAAGTAAGCTCAGTTCCATTACTGTAAGTCTCATCTGTGGTTTTGCAAGTATATGTCACTTTAAATTCAGAAATTAATATGAAAACTATTGCATATGTCAGCAGAGATGACTTAATATGTTTTCTGTGAAGTACTTCCCTGAAGAGATTTCTATAACCAGAAAAACACCTTCCTGTCAGAGAACACTGCAGAAGGTAAAAAAAGATATTCAAAGCATGAAACATTTTAGAACTTTGAAATGCTAAAAAATCAAGAGGACTATTTGGCTCATATTAACTGCTTCAGACAGAGAGTTTTGCATAGAGCATCTGTGATAGTCAAGCCTTAAAATGTTAACAAGGCACAAGACATGCTGGCAATGGAAAATAATTTAAAAGAGAATTTTGACTGGAATAGGGCTATGCCAGGACAAGCTTTAAAAGCACTTTTGAAAAACTATGCAATAGCAACACTGTCAGTGAGGAAAGTGGTCAGGAAATAGGGTAAATTTCACCTGCTTTTGGTACATAAGTGTTCATCTGAGGATATTCTCAGAGGCAGTAGAAAGAAATGGACACTGTCAGGCATTAGTTATACAACCTATTTAAAATGTTTGCTTTAGTATGAGATTAATTGGCTTCTAAATACATATTCCTAATGAAGAAATGTTCAAATTAATCTTTCCTAAATTATCTGTGAAAAGAGTAGTATAATATTCCTTTAAGAATCCACAAGAAGGATACTTCTAAATTTTAATAATAATTTTGCTGTGGTATCTCAGGAAAGTGGTTGGCATTAGTAAACCTATCCTAAAGACTGAACAGTCCTATATGAGCTTCTTAAAAGGATCTACTTGTTCAGGATGGGATTTCTGTTGGGGGAGAAAGAAGAGGAAATTTTCATTAGGTACAGGAATGAGAATTCTAAATCTAAAGGTCTACCTCAGGGAAGCAAAACTTATCTGAAAAAAATTGACACAAAAAGAAAGAAATGTTTTCATTAGATTGAGGTTGTGAAGGTATTATTCCCTGAGCACAAAACCAAAACAAGTATAATGTTTAATACTGTGGAAAAAGAAAAGTTATTTCCGTACTACTCCAAAATAACAGTATTGCAGTTAAGACAGCTTGTCACGTAGGTTTTCAGTAAACACTGTAAATTCACAGAAGCTACTAATATTTGAAAAATTCATACACAAATAAGTATTTTAATTAATAAGATTCAGTCAAAATTGAATTTGAAAATAATGAATATAATTCAGAAACTGGAAACTCTCCCCAACAAAATAGCAACTGCAAAAGAAATCTTAGCATTGATATTTACCTACAAATATAAGAAAACCATATAAACATGCCAGTAAGAATGCAGAAGAAGCAGAAATATACTCATGAGCTCTTTTTGTATTTAGAAAAAGTCAAGATGGTACAGTCATATCAAATTATGATGATGAAATACCTCCCACTCCCACAGTAACTCTGAAGGTTGTTAAGCTGCAACTACTAAATCTAGATATTTTTAAATCAGTCTTGCATTCAATAATTTTTAAAGAGCTGGCTGGAGAGCTCTCTAGACAACTGACATTGATTTTTCAATAAGTCTTGGAATACTAGGGAAGCTCCAGAGGACTGGAAGAAAGCTAATGGGTCAATACTTCAAAAAGGCATGCAGGATGAGCCCTACAATTATATGTCCATAACCTAACTTTGATCCCAGGAGTACATTGGAACATTTCATGCAAGGCTCAAAGGATAAAGGATTCAAAACCAGCAACACAGAAAATGTAAATCAATTCTGATTCACTGAAAAGAGAAGTTACCAAATTTCTAGTTTCTTGTCAGATGACATGACTGATATATGTCACAAATCTGATGCAATTCTTAGATGTGCATAGGTATTCTACTTCATATCACAAGACATTTTTAGAAATGGAAGATGGGAAGGAACTTCATGTGCTGCTGAAATTGTTCCTCAACTGATTTTTCATGTATGAATTCCAGAAACAGGGGAAGAGTCATCTTAAAGATGACTAAAGATTTTTGCACTTTTCTCTGAGAATATCAACCTTCAATAACAATCAATCTATTTAATTTCTTCCCGTAAAGCACTTTGGTTTTATAATTATTTGTACCTTTTTTTAATTTTGCTTTGAATTTTCTCCAGTGGATTTCATGGGCTTTGAGTTGGTATTTCTCTTGTTTTTTGATCAGTTTCCATACAGTGGGTTCCCATGTAATCACAATGACAATTTTCTTTGATGATGAGCAATTTTTTTACTGTCTGTGGGATTTTGAGTACTCTCATTTTACTGGTTATTTTTTGTGTGTGAGATTTCAAGATCTTTCCTACAAGTTACTTCAGTACAAACACTTAAGTAATCCTTTAGGAAACAACAAAAAAAATTGACAAATTAATGTCAACATAATTTAAATTTAAAAAGATAACTGATTACTGAAATAATTTTTGCAGCTTAATAGTATTTTTCTGTCTCTAATGACACTAAAATATCAGGTTATGATTTTTGGGAGGTTTGTTTAGAAATTACACTCATCAGTTCCAGTGTTACATTTTTCTCTGCGAGCAATTTTTGACCAACATGGGTCGAGATAAACAAAATAACAATTCTGAACAGAATTATGCCAAGCACAGCTGATTGTTTACTTGTGTTTGGTCCAAGACATATAACGCTTTTGTCATTCAGGAAAACTTGCAGATAATTACTGATGACGAAAGTCAAATAATTCAGCATTGATCTGTTTGCAATCTTGCTGGAGTGCAACCCCCTTATCTTGCATTACTGATGGCATTCCAAACTGATTACCAACTGATATTAATAGCATATCAAGTATTTTTTTATGTTCATAAACATAGAATCATAGAACAGAACCATAGAATCGGCTTGGTTGGAAAAGACCTCTGAGATCATCAAGTCCAACCCTTGATCCACTACTGCTGTGGTTACCAGACCATGGCACTGAGTGCTACATCCAGTCTCTTTTTAAATATCTCCAGGGACGGAGAATCCACTGCTTCCTGGGGCAGCCCATTCCAATGCCTGACCACCCTCTCGGTAAAGAATTTTTTCCTAATATCCAACCTAAACCTTCCCTTGCAGAGCTTAAGTCCACGCCTTCTTGTCTTACTGATAACTGCCTGGGAGAAGAGATCGACCCCCCCCTGGTTCCAACCTCCTTTCAGGGAGTTGGAGAGAGTGATGAGGTCTCCCCTGAGCCTCCTCTTCTCAAGGCTGAACACCCCCATCTCCCTCAGCCCTTCCTCACAGGACTTGTGCTGGATCGCTTCACAGCCTCCTTGTTCTTCTCTGAACCTGCTCCAGCACCTCAGTCTTCTTCCTGAACTGAGGGGCCCAGAACTGGACACAGGACTCAAGCTGTGGCCTCTCCAGGGCTGAGTACAGGGGCAGAATCCCTTCCCTGGACCTGCTGGCCACACTGTTCCTGATACAGGCCAGAATGTTATTGGCTTTCTTGAACACCTGGGCACACTGCTGGCTCATGTTCAGCTTCCTGTCAATCCAGACTCCCAGGTCCCTGCTCTCAGCCACTCTGTGCCCAGCCTGGAGCTCCCCATGGGGTTGTTGTGGCCAAAGTGCAGGACCCGGCACTTGGCCTTGTTGAACCTCATCCTGTCGGAATCAGCCCAACGCTCCAGTCTGTCCAGGTCCCTCTGCAGAGCCCTCCTGCCTTCCAGCTGATCGACACTCCCCCCCAGCTTAGTGTCATATGCAAATTTGCTGATGATGGACTCAATCCCCTCATCTAAATCATCAATGAAGTTATTAAACAGAACTGGGCCCAGCACTGATCCCTGGGGGACACCACTAGTGACCGGCCGCCAACTGGATGCACCCCGTTCAGCACCACTCTCTGGGCCCGGACCTCCAGCCAGTTCCTAATCCAGCACAGAGTGCTCCTGTCCAAGCTGTGGGCTGACAGCTTCTTCAGGAGGATGCTGTGGGAGACAGTGTCAAAGGCCTTGCTAAAGTCCAGACAGACTCCATCCACAGCCTTCCCCTCATCCACCAGTCGGGTCACCTGATCATAAAAGGAGATCAGGTTGGTCAGGCAGGACCTGCCCTTCCTAAACCCATGCTGGCTAGGTCTGATCCCCTGTCCATCCTGTAGCTGCTGTGTGATTGCACTGAGGATGATCTGTTCCATAACTCTGCCAGGCACTGAGGTCAGGCTGACGGGCCTGTAGTTTCCTGGGTCCTCTTTCCGGCCCTTTTTGTGGATTGGCGTGACATTCTCCAAATTCCAATCATCTGGGATATCCCCAATGAGCCAGGACTGTTGGTAGATGATAGAGAGAGGCTTGGCGAGCTCTTCTGCCAGCTCCCTCATCGCCCTTGGGTGGATCCCATCTGGTTCCCATACACTTGTGGGGATCCAAGCAGCTCAGTAGGTCACTGGCTGTGTCCTTCTGGATTACAGGGGGGCTGTTCAGATTCTTGTCTCTTTCTACAAGCTCCAGAAGCCAGCTGTCCTCAGGACAATCTGTCTTACTGTTGAAAACTGAGGCAAAGAAGGTGTTAAATACCTCGGCCTCTTCTTCATCTTTGATAACTATATTCCCACCCATGACCAGTACATACAGGAATTTGATGTTCTTGCGTTTTTTTGTTTGTAAGTACTGTCAAGAGATACTAACTGGAAGAAACAAAGTAGTACTTCCCTCTGACTTGTAAAACGCCAATCTGTTGATACATTTTATATTTGCCACAGCATATACTTATCACTTTAGTTCACAGACTTGCTCTGGACAGAAAACTAAGACCCAATCTGCTTGAGAATAGTGGGATACATCCTGTCACTGGAAGAAACACAACTGACAACCTAAGATTTTGTATACGCAGTTATCTTCACATTTATGAAGCTTCCATAAGAAGCTGTCTTATGGAACCTATTGATCTGTTAAAGGCTTCCACTGTGCTGTCCTCTACTTTTTCTAATGTACAGAGAAATTTCCTGTGTTGCCAATTCTTTTTGATCTTCTTGAAAACAGGTAAACAAGGTTCGGTTCATTAAGATCCTGAGGATCCTTATCCTTTATTATTAGAATTCAACACTGCTAGAAGGAATCATATGTGGGAATAGTATGATAATATCTATTATATCGATATAGATATAGTATGACAATATTATCTAAATATACAACCAGACAGCTATACAAGCCATGAGAAATGGGTCAATTCCATGTCCATATTCTAATTTTGGATGCGTCCATGTCTTTGCTAATGTACAGTTACTCCTCAAAAAATATGGATTTCCAAACAGATTGGTAATGTATTTCATGCACAGAGAAACAATGATGCTTTTAATTCAGTTGGACTGTCTCAGCTACTGATGGGAAAATTCCATATTGGATGGGACGCTGAGCAACCTGGTCTAGTGTAAAGTGTCCCTGCTCATGGCAGGTGGTTTGGAACCAGATGATCGTTAAGGTCCCTTCCAACACAAACCATTAAATAATTCTATGAATTTGATTGTTAAAGGTGGCAAAAAATGGGATAATGCTTTTGGCAGTAAATACAAATATTGTTGTTGCTAATGTAATTATTTTAAGGGGAAAGTTAATTATTCTTTTCATGCTGCCTTCTTGGATAATTAAGTAGGCCATGTTCCCAACCCTTCAGGGGGCATTTTTCTGTTTTTATGGACCATAAGTAAGCTGATTTGACAGTCAACTAACTTGCATATGAAAACTACTACATATAAAATTGGCCAGACCAAAGTAATCCTAAATATAGTCATTCGCATGAACACAGAGTCTCTTCTGTATAGACTGAAATAGAGTACAAAAATCCATAAAGTGATTCATCACCTTGGTTAGTCCCAGCCTGTCACATGGACAGAGTTCCAAGATGACTGCAACTGAAAGTATAATGTTATCAGGAAAATCTGATGACCAAAGGGACAGAAACACAGCATTTTCACTTTACTGATAGCCAAAACTAATTTAGATTTTTCTGGGGACAGACCATACCTAAAATCCCTGGAAGTCAAAGAAGACAGTGGAGACTAGGGAGAATTTGAAATGTCATAAAACGTTCAAAATTAATTTTTTTTTAGAAAGAATCAAGTTCCTTACCCAGTGATATCTAATCCCACTTGAAACCTCCTGGTTTATTTTTATGCATATTTGTGCAGGGACAGTAAATATAGCACAGGATTTACAGGATATCTGAGACCTTTGCAGTATTTTAGTTGCAGATGAAGGCCAACTGGGGCTTCCCACAGTGCCTCAACTACATTAGAAACCAATCTTCTGTCCAGTGAATGCCCCAGTACAGTTTGGGCATGCAAATATTTTTTGTGGCCCAGGGACTGAAAGATTATCCTTAAATCAGGCTGACACCAGATGTGAGCTTCCCTGGTTAGATGTGCTACTCTTAGACATGACACGGGCCAGAGAGAGACCTGTAAAATGCTGAATTAGTAGGCGGAGGCTTTGGCAGATACCCTAAAATATTTCGTATGATAGTGACCATTAGAGTCCACAGGAATCTACAGATACCCACGTACAACATCTAGGCTTAGTTATCTTCAGACTGATCTAGAACAGACTTCACCTACCAAGCACATCTGACTGTCTTACATGGATTGTAAAACAGCAGCATGAATATCCATATAAAGAACCATTAAGATCTGAGAATTCCCTAATAGCAGGATCCAACTTTACTTATCCTTACAGGGGATTATTTTGTTCAGCTCCTGTAAAAACTGGATATTTGAATAGGAGAATTTCATATAGGAAGTTAGTAGAGCCTTTTAAGGATATCTAATGCTCAGATGAGTGTCTGAGATTTTACAGTTCTTTACAATTAAAGACTCTCAAATATAAAACTTCTTTGTTGGTAATAGTCTGACTCACTGTCATAATCTCTTTAAGTCAGAGACAAAAATTAATTGTCCACAGAAAAATCTGAATAACAACAAGATTAGTCTTTATTGGGCTAGTTAATTTGTTAAAAAAAAAGAAAAAATTGGAACTTGGTAATGAAATACTGTAAAATTACTTAAAATAAAGATGATTTGCTGACCAAATAAGCAGAGAAGCAGGAGCATCAGAGAAGTAATTTATCTGAATTTATCCACATTAGATTAGCAAACAAAATAGTTTAAGCATGTCTTCCTTAGGGAAACAGACTGAGAATAGAATTTTCACTAAAAAAAAAGATACATTTTGGTTTATTAATATTTTAGAGAATTGTAGCAAGTATTTCAAAGAAGATATATGAAAGGACAAATTGTATGTTTTGAAAGTAGCGTGTTATTTAGTTACAAGTATTAGATGGTGTTTTATTATTAGATGCAACATCACACAATTTACTATACAGTACTATTTTTAAATTTTTGTAGAATTTTTATATTATATTTGAATCACTTTGAATAACATGCAAAACAATCCTGTTTAAAAAGAGAGGTCTAGTGCATTAATGTAAGTTACTTATTATTTACACATCTTTCTATTCTCTATTATAATATACTTCTGCCCTGTCATTCTATTACTATTAAATTTTATGTCAATTATTTATATATATTTATAAATAATATAGTAAGATAAAAACATTAACACATTATACAATAATAATCACAATGAATTTCAGGTGTGTCCTTGTCTGAGTTAAGAAATAGGAAGAACAAATACTCACATCTGAAAAGAAAAATATTCCAAGGGTGTTTTCTACTGCAGGGCACTCAGGTAATAGTATTTCCTCTAACACCTTGTTTCTCCTTAATCATATTGAGTGATGCATTAATGGAAAATCTTGAAATATCTGCTCAAAGAAGAATCATTTTTTAAACTTGGTGTAAAAGAAGTTTATTATGATGAATTTTATTATCACTGTTAAAAAGTGTAAATGTTTATATAGTTAGAATATGTATATTTATATGAAATTATATATAATTCATAGATAATTAACAAATAGAATACATATTAAATAATATATAATATATAATACATAATGCTCTATTATCTATAACATATAATTAATAACATATAATTATATGTTATATAATTTATAGTAATATGTATAATATATATAATGGCAGGTGAAACTGTCATTTTGGAAAACAACAGGGAAATATTCCATCTAGAAAAATTCACCTTCAAACAATGTTCAGCCAATTGGTTTAAACCACCTGTAATATTATTCAAAAGCAATGACGAGGCTGACAGAATTGAGACAATTTATCTTTTTGGTTTCCAGTGATCTTGATAATTAAAAATATTTTCGAGTCTTCGATGATCTTGAGGCATTTGAGAGCACTTAATGTTTACAAAATTTTGTTTGCAAAACACTCCACACTAGTATCTGCCTGGACATTTTAAAAAGTAGCCTACTTTTATGATATGGAAATGGAATTGCCAAATATACAGATTCAGGACACTATGATAAGGGACATTTTTAAAATATCTTTGAAATAAAGAAAATTACTAGTTTGATGTCTACCTATGTTCTTTAAAAACATTTTAGAAGTCTTCTAAAAGCTTCCTTTAAAAATACAGAAAATGTATATAAGACTACTTTATTATCATGGTCATCACTATCTTTGCTCTTTTTCCTTTATTGTAATAAAACTTTATTTGAAGGTTGGTCTGTAAAAAGGTACCTTGAATGCTGAATAGCATTTACACAACTACAATTCATAGATGTAGGCACATCCCCAAATATACTGTGTGAGTAGGTTTATTAGTTCTTTCAATTATATGACTTTATTGTAACTAACACATGAAACAAAAAAAGCTGATATAGATATACTCAAAGCTTTTGTAGGGTAAGAAGTACCAGGTACTTCTTAAACCAAACCAACCCAAACCAAAGAGAGACCAACACGTGGGAGCAATGTGATCATGTAGCTCTCTTTTCTTTCAAAGGAACTCTTTACAGGGTGAGGGTAGTATCATCTGCCCACCAATAACCAGCTGCCGTTGTTAGGCGGTATTTGTATGTATTAAATAATAACATATGTGGCTATAAAATTAGGACATCTACAAGATCTAGAACTCTGGATGGCTCTTAGGCTTTCATGTACAAGATGACAATATTGATACAGTCATTTGCAGGTTTTGTACTCACAGTGGAGCAGCATGTGTGAACTACTACAAAGCAGCTGCTTTGTGGGAACTCCTCATTATGAGAAAAATGCTGATAAACACCTGTGAACATGTTTGGGAAAGCAGCCAGATAAAGGTGGGGGGTAAATCTTCACTGAAGCTGTTAAAATATGATGAGGAATTATACACTTGGAAGTGGAACATGTGAATTACTATTGTTTGTAAATCTCAGCTCTGAAGTAAGGTGAGCTCAAGAGTAGAGAATAGCAGATATCTGTGTCAGTCAGAAATAGCTGTTATTAAATAAGTTTGAAAGCCTGATTAATGCTCAGGTGTGTTTATCCGAGAATATTGTGATTTATTTCCATTTATGGTTAATGCTAAATATTAGGCCAGCCAAATCCTTCACTTAAAGCTGCTAAGGTGCTAGTACTAGATGATTTACACATAGCTTCCTAGGAATCCACCCCGTCACTTCAATGTCAAGGTCCCTGCTTATGAATCCTACTAGAACAGACTCTTTACAAGCAAGGATAATCCTTTATTTGATGTTTACTTACTCAGTTCTTTTTTTTTTTTTTTTTTTTTTTTATCCTGAGCTTTGACACAGCAGATTTTACAGTCAATAAGTGTTTTTAGCAAGACAGACATGTACTAACTGAGTTTCATGAGGGCTTTCATTTTACTTTGCTCATCCATAAAATGCTAAAACAGATGTTATTATTTCACAATCATAAATAAAAGTAAGGCACTGAAGTCACCTATATTAAGACTGTGAAGATTTTTTATTTTTTCATTTTCTCTTTAAGCTTTTAACTCTTCCTGTGTCTTGTACCATTACTGCAAGTCTGTGAAGTCATATAGTCTGACTTTCAAATTAAAGCAAGGTCTGAAGAAGATAAAAATTAATATTATATCTTTAAATAGTTTCTCCCAGAGTTTTCACTAAAATAAATCAGCTTGTTCAACAATTGTTAATTTAGGTTGCATCTAATTTTATCATCTGGTTACAACCTTCCAATACAGGCATTTACATGTCTGTGAGTGTGCTGACTCGGTTCTCTCAGAGTACCCAATCTTCATATAAAGCTAATGGAAAAATGAGCCTTTGGAAGCCTCTAGAGGAATATGATCTCCAGTAAGCTAAAACAGTTCTTTACACTCCAGAGGAAGATTTTCAAAGGCAGCTCTCTGTCCATGGAAAGAGTATGGGGGTGATGCAGGGCGAAATATTTATGAAGTAACCTGAAAGGTATATACAAGCTCAGAGACAAAGCCAAATGAGCTAGACAATCCTTAGTCCCCAAAATGCTTCTCCATGTCTCACCTCATTTACAAGTTCTGCTGTAACATCTGTCAGACATAGTATAACAGAATGTGACTAGTCAGTTTCTCAAAGTATTGATCATTTGCAAAAGGCAGATGGTCTGTCCATTTCTGGATGATTACATACTTTTTGAGGGTTTTTTTGTTTGGTTGGTTTAGTTTGTTTTCTGTTTGTTTGGCTTTGTTGGTTGTTTTTTTTCCACACTCTCATGTAGATATGCAGTTCACATTCTAAAGAATAAAAAGTAGGAAGTTGATTCAACAGAAAGACATTTCTAAGATGTATTTTAAAAACGAAATAATCACAACTGAAGAGAACTAGGTGGCTGATTAGCTTTTGTTGGTTTTCAGGAGTGCTCTACATTTGCTTTTTCCTGAGTAAGTAATAAAAATGAATGTCCAGGCTAGCATCCCTGGTGCACAAAGACCTTGGCTGTTTGACCTGCACAATAGAAACTGAAATATTCTGTCCTATTGGGCCTGAGCATCCTTTCTCATCAAAGAAGTCAAAGCTACCTGTTTGATAAGAGGGTAATATTTCAATAGTAGCCTGGATGATGTGCAACTATGATAGACAGTATAAAATAGGTAATATACATGAATTTTCTCCCATCTGCATCTCTTGGAATGCAGACAGAATCCCATTATCTATATAACGTCTCAAAAGGCATGTGCCAGGATAAATTCAATTAACTTTTATGTTCTAAGAAAAAAATCATGGCAGCCATTTACACATAAAAACATGTAGATAAATGAAAAAGCACAGGTGATAATTCTGTAAAGTGGAAAAGAATGAATCATCTTTTGACTACTATTGAGCTGTTAAGTCATTGTAAAGACAATTTCTGCCTTCCTTTAAATGACTGTCTCATATTACTAGACCTAATAATCAAGACCAACGAGGTTTTACATGAGCAAATTCATAGTAGTGAATACTTTACACAACACTAAATAATTTGCTGTGTATAAGCTGAGACCACAATGCACAATATGTATGAGTAATTTAGAATGATTGATGTTTTTCAAAACCATTGTTTTCAAATGAACCTTCAAAAGGATAAGGCCTATACATTACTACTACATCTGAGCATAATTCCATCAGCTTTTGCAATAATATCAACTACCTGATTCTGTAGTTTTAGAAAAAGAACCATTCCTCTTAAATCCTCTATCAATACATACTCATGCAAAATATTGATCTCCCTGGTTGGACAGCACCCTGCAGGCCTAGAGCAATTTCTCTGAATGGATGGCTAAGAATGGAGAAAGCTGCTGAAAAGTATCTGCAACTTACACTATAGAGCAGAAATTTAAGGTAGTTACAGCTCGCAACACACACAGTAAGATTTGAAGAAGTGTGGCAAACTCAGGATTGTTCAAAATTGAATCCATCCATTAAATACAGTACTGCCATTGCTGGTGACAGGCAACAACCTTTATACATACTAACCTCTCACAGTTATGGAACTGGAAGGACACTTCTTCTAACTTTTTTAGTGAGAAGTTGTCTAGTTTTAGCAGTTGTCTAGTGAGCAGGTGGCTATCACCAAATTCATTTTATCTGTTTAACTTTTCACATTTTTGTTCCTTTCTGAACAGCACTTACACAGAATCAAGGTTTTCTCCATTTCTCAGTCTGCTATCCCAGTGAGAACACTGGGAGTGGGCAAGAGATTGTGAGGGAACACATGAGAGACAGCAGACCTGACATTACTAAAGTGATATTCCATGTAGTGTAGCAAAAGATTCAGCAACAGAACTGTGGTAATTTTTTCAAAGGAGCTACTTTTTGAAGACTGGGCATCAATCTGCTCCAAGTGAGTTACTGCTTTTGCAACACTTGTTTTTCATTTTTTGTCCCTTTTTTTCCCCCTTTCTCCTATTAGACCTTCCTTATTTCAACCCATAAGGCTTTTCATGTGCTTTTGCCATTCTGGTTCTTTCACCTATTCCACCGAAGGGAGTGAGTGAGGGAGTGGACTCTTACCTGCCAGCCAATGCCAGACCTTGAGCTACAAAAGAAAGTAGGCTCAGATGTCTGGGAAAAAGACATAAGACTTGAAAGAATTAGTGTGGAAAAGTTTAGAAGAATTAAGAAGGGGTTTTACGAGTTAGAATCCTGGATAGGAAAAATATAGCTGTATAAAAAAGGTAGGCTAAGGCAAGAATTAGAAGCCTGGAGAAAGGAAAATGGCATTAGATGGGAAACAGAAGGTCAAAGGAACCTTCAATTTGGCAAAGCTTGATCTGGGACAGTTATAGTTCAAAATAACTGAAAAGCTACTGCCATTTAAATAATACAGTTTGGTCATATTTAGAATGCAGTATTGAGGTTGTCTAATAATTAAATACTACATGGTGTAGCTGCTTTGTAACACATACAGTTTCTCTGCTGTAAACTCTGTACATGTGCTGAAACAAACAACGACAGGATGGGCTGCTTCTCTCTCAAATTCTGAAACCAAAATGAAACTAATTTTATGTAAATATAAATAAAATTTCCTCATATATTTTATAACACATATTTCCATAGCATTCCACAAACTCTAGCAAAAATGGAAATAAATATTTTTTCTTCTCCAATTCTGCCTGTTACATACAAACACTATAATAGAAATTAACAACCTATGTATGTTTTGGTGGACATGTATAAATTCTGTATAAACTTTTTGCAGATTTTTTGCAATTAAATGCAAATTTTTTGCATTTATTTTATATGTATGTATATATACACACACATCTAATCAGACATGCAATTACAAATAGAATTATATAGAAATAAACTGTATGCAGGGCAAAAGCATACAGACATGTTCTGTCATACAGATGTGTGCATGGAGTGTGACATATAACCTCTCTCCTTATAAAATCACAATTTTCTTAATTGCAATAGGATCAGAATACCTGTAGGGAATTTCCCTAAGAGAAAACCATCTCAATGAAAATACTTAAAAGTTACAAAGATTATGTTTTTCCTACAAACGCCCAGTATTTCAGAGAGCTACTGCTTAGTGTGAGTTGATGCAGACTAATTTTAAAACTTAAATTGTTTAGAAAATGTTATCCAAAGTAGCAAATGAAGGCATCTTAATGCTGGAGTATTATTTTTTTCCCTCTCTGTACAGTCAGTGTTATTCAGAAACATTCGTATTTTATCACCTATGGGAATTTAATCTGTTTGAAAACCACAAATACTAACTGAATACCCAAGAACTGCTTGGAATAGGGGAATACTTTGCTTACATAATGATGGAGCTATTGGTAACCTTCATCTTGTTCAGCCATCCCTTAACATCAAAAAACCTGACAGCATCCTGCTTCATGCACTGTTCAGTTCACACTGATCAATACCAAATAAGACAAGTCTTCCATAACAATTGGTAACAACTTATTTCAAAAAGCAAGTATCTGCAAAAATCCATTTTCCTTCATTCACATCTACAGCTGAAATTATATTAGCTGTTAGGAGACACCTGAGAAAGAAGAAAATGCATAGTTAAAATTCTGTATTAATTACTTACATTTATTGGTAACAGTCATTGCCTTCTGTGCTATAAATTAAAGCAGCTCCTCAGTGGTTTTCTTTTTTCCACTGGGACTAGAGAAACCATGAAAATAAAGACATTAGCTTTCTAATTTTTTTTTCCTCTTCACCTTTGGACAGAATGGGTACCATATGTATGTTTTTTTCTTTTTTTTCCTCCACAACACAGTTGGTAACATTTTTACATTCTATAAATAAAAAGTTCTGAGCATAAAATTTGCTGTTTATGTCATGCTTATATATAGCTCTTCTAATATTTGACAATGTTTGAACATTCTGACATAGAGCAACAGCTCTAACTGTGTTCAGGTCTTGTGATTTATAGACCAAAATGCATGCATGGATACTCTGCATCTTAACTTGTCACTGGATTCTCTACTATTGGTAACTTATTAATCAAAAGTAAAATAACCAGTATGACACACCTGAAGCTAGGATTTGAAGTGGAACATATCAGCTTTGTTCTTGGAAAGCAATTCTTACATTTCTCATCTGAAACTTTTGCATTGAACTACTTAAAACATAATTTGATTAAAACCAAGCCAAAGTGTTTGTTTCTTTGACAGTTTTACTAACTGTAAAATGTTAAATGTCCCTATCTCTAGGTGAAAAGGGATAGCGAAAAATACTAATTATCCTCATATACTTATGAAACTTCTGTCTGAAGTTTTTCTGTGTGTGCAGGTGGTGAACTTTCTATGTTCTTCTTTCTCCACTAGTAATTGTTTCCTTGGTTGTGACTGTAAGAAACTCCTTCTATCAAACTCTTCAGTCGACACAGCCTGACACAGTATGTCACAGAGGAATAAATTAAACTGAAGAATATAAAGTGCATTTTGAAAGCTGTTGCTTGAGATCGAGGCCAGTATGCCTGTTGTGGCTGACATTCGCTTTCAGTCTGCTAGTTGAAGACATTTATTCTGTGCTTTGAAACTCAGGTTTTTCACTGTACTGTACACCCTACCAGCAGTGACTGCATTCTTCTGTTCTTCTCATTAAAAAACTTTTATTCCTAAAGTTCATGAACCTTCTCTCACTATGTTCACTGCCAACCTCACCTGGAAAGAAACTCTTTCAATTTTGGTGCTTCATTTGTATTTTTGATGGAATGATTCAACAAAAATCTTTCACGCTGAATCTACTAGTTACTGAATCAAAAATTTTTCTCCTTAAAATATATGAATCAGACTTCAATTAAGGACAGTTTTTAAGTGAATCAGCCTGTGATAACAAAACATTTTCCAGTCTATCAAATATTAAAAAAAAAAAAATCAGGATCATACTAAAAAGACACAGATTAGTTTAAAAAGTCTTTCTTAAATAAAATCACAGAATTGTCAGAGTCGGAAGGGACCTCTAAAGATCATCTAGTTCAACTCTTCCACTAAAGCAGGATCACCTAGAACTTCTAATTCAGGACTGCATCAAGGCAGGTTTTGAGTATCTCTAGAGAAAGACACTCCACAACCAGTCTGGGCAGCCTGTTCCAGTGCCTTGTCAACCTCACAGTGAAGAAATTTTTTCTTATGTTTAGATGGAACTTCCTCTGTCCCAGCTTATGCCCGTTTCCCCTTATCCTGTCATTGGGAACTACTGAGAAGACTTCCTCCTTGCGCCCACCCTTTAGATACCTGTAGACATTAACAAGGTCTTCCCTCAGCCTTCTCTTCTGCAAGATAAAACAGTCCCAGCTCTCTCAGCCTCTCCCCAAAGAGATGTTCCAATCCACCATCTTTGTTGCCCTCTGCTGGACTCTCTGCAGTAGTTCCCTGTCTTTCTTGAACTGGGGAGCTCAGAACTGGATGCAGTATTCCAGCTGTGGCCTCACCAGGGCAGAGTAGAGAGGGAGAATGACCTTCCTCAACCTACTGGCCACACTTTTCTTTATACAACCTAGGATTCCATTTACCTTCTTGGAAACAAGAGCACACTGCTGGTTCATGGATAATTTACTGTCTACCAGGACTTCCAGATCCTTCTCCCCAAAATTGCTTTCCAGCAGGTCCACCCCTAACCTATAATGGTGCATGGGGTTTTTCCTTCCCGGGTGCAGGATGCTGCACTTGCCCTTGTTGAACCTCATTATGTTCTTCTCTGCCCAGCTCTTCAGCCTGTCTAGGTCATGCTGAATGGCAGCACATCCCTCCCAGTGTTTTATCATCAATGAACTTGCTAAGGATACACTCTGTCTCCTTGTCCAGGTCATTGCTGAATATGTTGAACACGACTGGACCAAGTATTAACCCCTGGGGGACACCACTGGTTACAGGGCTCCAACTCGACCCTGCTCCATTGATCACAACCCTCTGAGTTCTGCCACACAGCCAGCTCTCAGTCCACCCCCCTGTCCACTCATCTAGCCCACACTTGCTGAGTTTACTAATGAAAATGTTATGGGAACAGCATCAAAAGCCTTGTTGAAGTCATGGTGGATGATATCCACTGCTTTCTCCTCATCTAGCCAGCCAGTAGTGACATCACAAATAATTGAACACATTCCACTGTTAATGTTATATGTGTTCTAATACATAAACAGGAGTGTTAAGGTACCTCCAAGCATGTGAGATACTTTAAGGGGTGTGCTCATCATCTTATAAATCTGCCTTGTTGGAATGAGAAATCAGCTGAAATCACTCAAGTGAAGAATCTCATTACATGATTTTCTGAACAGAAAGGTAAAAAATACACATTTAAAAAATATGACCAGGATGAAGAGAGGATATAGAAAAAGCAAGAGATATCTTAGCTCTTGAAACATAGGCAGGCATGTGAAATGATCCATTTTTTTCTGAGCTAGATGAGTTTTGTATTGCTATAGACAGGTCTGAACAGTATAAAGGTGTTGTGGTTTGAGCCCCACTGATACCAAAGGACCATGTGGCTGCTCACTCCCCCACCCCCATTACGGGATGGTGAGATGGAAATCCATCCAAAAGCTTGTGGGTCAAAATGACTGAGGTTTTCATTCACCGATTATGGTCTTGGACAAAGCAGACTCATCTTGGGGAAAAGGTCAATTTAATTTATCATTAATCAAATCAAAACAGGGCAAAGAGAAAACACAAAAACTATATAAATTTTCCCCCTACCTTTCCCTTCATGAGCCCAGAGTAATTTGTTCTCAATGTCTCTATCTCCTCCCCTGCAGCAGCACAGGGGAACAGGGAGAGGGGGTCCCGGTCCATACCTCACAGGTTGTTTTCAGCTGCACCTTTCTCCTCAGGGAGAAGGATTCCTCACGGTCTTCCCCTACTCCAACATGGGGTCCCTCCCATGGGAGAAAGTCCTTCAGGAACCCCTCCAGCATGAGTTCTTCCCTCAAGGCACTGTTCCTCAGGAGCAAACTGCTCCAGTAAGTGAGGCCCACAGAGCCACGGACTACTTTGGGAACAGTCCCCTCCAGACTGCAGTTCCACAACATCTGCTCCATGATCTTCCAGAGGCTGCAAGTGCAGAGTTGCTCCAACGAGATCCTTCAGGGGCGACAGATCCCCAACAACTGCTCTGCCATCCTCTTTCAGGGTCTGTTCCACTGTGATTCTCCTTGGGTTGCAGGGGAGAGGCTGCCGTCTCACTGAAGGATGAAAAGAAGAATCCCTCTTCAGGCACCTTCCCCTCTCCCTCCTTAGTCTCTCTTCTCTGGCATTGCTCTCCTCAGCTGTTGCTCTCTCTCCGGGTGTCGGTCTCTTCCTGTCCCTCTCCTCTGCCCTGCCCTAATCACTGGGTGTTTCCCCATCTTGAGTATATTAATTGCAGAGGCACAATCCATTCTTCACTGATAGCCTGAGGTGGGGTGGGACCCAGGTTTTGGAGCCCAGAGAGCTATTCAGAAGCTCCTTATAGGAGCCATCCTGGGGAGGCCCCTTCCCTGCTATCAGAAACCAAACCACATCAACCCAGAACACAAGACACGGTGCATATATCTTATATCTGAAAGATGTGTCTGAAATAGCAATACAGTAATTATTTGGTATTTTCTTTACTGAAAGAAAATCACAGCTAGTGAAATCGAAAGAAGTTGAACAAAAAGCAAATTAGGTCAAAAGGGCCAAGTATTTGAAAATAAGGCTACTGCTGTAAGATAAACAAGATAAAAGTTGGAAAGCACACTGGATACCATTATTACAATATCATTAAGCTGGAAATGCTGATGGGGTTCTGTAGAGAGGTCAGCAAACACGAAGATATTGCACTGCAAGAAAAGCTGACTTGGAGGAAATATGAAACAAGTTGAGTAAAAAGGGCCAAAATTCAATAATTCATGAAAAATCAAGAGTGCGAAAGGGAGAATCTATTTTGGTAGGTCAAATTAGGGGGGAAAAAAAAAGCCATGTAAGCATAAAGAAATGCATCAAGTTAAAAAGAGCAGTGAAGGCAATGTGGTCAAACCAGGGGGTTTTAAGTCCATGAGAGAGAAAGAAATCACAATTAATTTAAAGGAGTTTTTTAAAAAAAAAAAAAAAAAAAAAAAAGATCAAGCAAGAAGAAATTGTGAAAGTAAACAAGGATTATTTTCTCCATAATGGAAAAAAATATATATAGTAGTGGAATTGTTTAATTTATTAAATGATTTGGATTTGGTTTGGGGTTTTTTTTTTGGGGGGGGGGTAGGGGTGCTGTGTGTTTTTTGGGAGAGGGATTGTTTTTTTAGGGTTTTTTTGTTCTGTGGTTTCTTTAATTTGTCTTGGGAAAGGAAGAGATAATGAGTCACTCCTTATGGCAGATAACATACATGATGCTGAATTTAATCCCATGCTTCCCTTAGAAGTATCCAGAATTTCTCACGTTTTTATCATAGAGCTAAGGATGAGCTAAAATATATAATTGGAGGAGAAAAATGAACAAGACTGTGTTTCAAAAAATCAGTGTTAAAATACTTTAGTGACAAGCATATGGCTGACTCAGCCCCTCATCCTTCAGTGTTGCTAATGTACACTCAATAAAGACTTGATTTGAGAACTCTGGGGATATTGAGATAAGACTGCAAAACACAAGGAAAAAAAAAAAAGAGGTTATTTATTTCTAAAGGCTGCCACAGAAGCTCATGGCAGCTGATAAAAAAAGTGACTGTTGATTTCTGAAATTCACTTTTCATCTTATAGTTCTTACACCTGTAATTTTGCTGCTCCCTTGCATCCCAGAGGATGAATGCATCTATTCATTCTCATTGACTTTAAGCTTTTTGTTGACAGTATATACCAATACCCATCAAAATGGAAGTTGCTGTATAAAAAAAATATTATTACTGTTATTATTATTACTTATTTCATAATAAAAGGAAGTTGAAAAGATAATATTAGAAGTAAATTTTACAGAACTCTTGCAACTGATCCTAAAACATTTCAATGTAGGTATTTCTTCAGGAAAAAAAAATAGTAACAATTTTCTCACCAACAGCTAAGAAAACCTACTGTTGATTATAGAGAGCATGGGTTTGTCTTCTGCATTGATATTTTGATTAGCAAGTGAAGAAAGACTATGGGTCATGTCCTTTATTGGTATGGTTCATCCCTGTTGTGTGTAGGTAGCATTAATGTTTATTTAGATGAACTCAGTCTTGTTTGCTATTCCTGATGGTATCAGCTTGCCTGATGACCCTGGCTGTAGTAAAAATGGAAAATCCACTCAAGAGGATACAGATACATCTCTAGACATTTGGAAAGGTCATCCCGAAAACACCTTGACTATGTGTATATGTATGTATATAAATGTAGTTGAACCTTCCCTACATTTTTGTGTGATTATTTCATTCTGTAGCATCGTTTGATGTCAACTCTAGCTGATTAACCATGCATAAGACTACATTAATAATTAAAATGTCTATCACAGAAGTAGATTCCTTATTGGTTATTTGCACCTTGTGGGCTAACGGAGACAGTAAGGAGGCATTCTGCCTTGCAGAGCAATCGGGTTCCCAAGGAGTCCTTTTAATTACTTTGCTTCATAAAACACAGTATTTACTTATAAAACTGTGTACAGCATGATGCTGTATGCAGTGTCTGTGCTCAGGTATGAGCAGCAGGAGGCTGCAGGGTGGCCTCTGTGAGGAAAGTCTGGGGCTGCCCCTTGCTGTGCACAGAGCGTTCCAGCTGGCTCCAACTGAGCCACTTGCAGGAAGTGTCTGTGCCTCAGCCAAGACAGTGGCACTTCTGGGAAACACATTTAAGAAAGGAGAGAAAGCATCATCAGAGGAGAGGGAAAGAAGGATCTCTCCTTCTGAGGAGGCTATGACTGAGAAAGGGACCCACCCCCACAACAACAGGAATTACTTTTCTAAAAGATAACACTAGAAGTGGAAGTCCTTGTCAGCAGTGAAGGTGGATCAAAGGGGCACATTTGTGGCTATAGCTTCCCAAACAGCAGTTACATGTGCTGATGCCTGGCTTCTATATCTGCTGATAGAAAATAATGATTTAATTTATCTTTTTGCTTTTCTTTTATTGCTTATATAAGGTGGCATACTCCTTTGGTCAGAGCAGGTAAACTGTTTCCAGTAGAGTTCCCTCTCAGCTTTTTGTCTGCCCCCAGTCTGCTCCCTGTGGTAATAAAAATAAGAAGCAGAAAAGACCTTGGCACTTTGGAAGCCCTGTTCAGCAGCAGACAACACATTAGTGTGCTATCCATGCTATTTTGGTCATAAACTTAAAACACGGCATCATATGGGCTGCTATGGAGAAGGTTAATGCCATCCCAGCCAGACCAAATACAGGTGCTTGTTCCTTTCTCTGTTGGTCAAAAGGACTAAGCAGAGCAATGTAATGTTTCCCCTTATGTTACAAGCAGCACTAAGTATGTTGTGTCTTTTTTTGAGATTTAGAACATAAGGCAGCTTCCTTTCCTAACAGAGTACTGTCAATTCGAAGATGAAGTTTCATTTACTGATCTCCAAGGTTCCGCTTTTTTCTCAGAGTGAAAAAAAAAACCAACCAAAACCAAACAAGCCAAACATAATCTGTGTATTAAAGCTGTCATTTAGCACAAGAAGGTGTGAGCATTTATTTTTGATTTTTCTTCTCTTCACAGGCTGCTTCACATCTTTAAGAAGCTTCACATAACATGACTCCACTTTGCATTTCCCTTTTAATTGTCAACATTTTTTCTATCTATTTAAAGAAATACTGTGTAAAGTAAGAAATGATTGTCTTATATCGAGGCTGAACCATTTTGGTGGCTTAGTAATCTTACTAGCATTAAAAACTGTTATTACTAAAACATTTATGACATAAAAATGCAGATACCTAGTTTTCTAAGACATGAACAATTTTTAGACTTTTTTTTTCCTCCTCATTTTCCTTAATCATCTGGACATAAGAATAGTCTCGTTTTCAAACACAAAAATAGTGTACTTCATATAGAGATATACTGAAAAACAAAAACTCTAACTTCTGGACTAGAAACTTAGACTGATCCTATGGAAAAGAACTTAAACATGCAACAACACAGCCCAGGGAGACAGAAACATATTGTGACTTCTTCAGATTTGCATGGCTCTCCATATGAGTCGTGTCTGACACTTCATGTTGGAACAAGACACAGCCTTGTGCTCTCACCAGCAGGTTTACAATTATACATGTTTGGAATGTGTTCACTGCTGTGACTTGACATTGTCGGTATGACATAATTTTCTATTTTGCCCATGAAACAAGGACTGTGTCAAATGGTCAGCATTCAAAGATCTGTGTCTGTTTGGTGAGTGGCAAAAAGCTAATCTGCAACTTGCTCGCTTATTCCCTGATATATAGCAAATCCCAGAATTCAGTTTAACAGCCCCAGTACTCACAGTTCCCTACACTCAGAGATCACAGCTATGAATAGGAGCAACTGAAGGTATTTGGCATATTATGTGTCAGTCAAGGCCATAGAGTGAATAAATGCATCAAGGATCTACCTGTTTTACCAATCTATAGTGCTACTAATATAGCAACATAATACAGAACAGTGATATCTGGCAGCATATTAACCTTTCAAAGGCTTGTCAGCCAAGTGTACCTGCAGAAGAAATGCTTATCACAGAAGTACCAAATATATAGTCTGTCATTTCTTTGAATTAGATGTTCTTAAAATTCTAGAGAGTACTCAGAGACCAGAAACACTAGAGCTAATGCCTATGGATTCGTTAAGCAATAAACACATTAAGTAGCATTTTCAGTACTATGTTTATACTCAAACCAATTTAAGAACTTGGTGTTGGTTAAAGCCAGAAGCAGATTAGTATAACCACCTCTCTTCTGTCTTAGCATCAGTTCATTCTATTTTATGTATTTTTTGTTTTTTCAGGTTATGCTTCTTTTATTTTTGTTTCATTAACCCATCTACTTATTTATTTTTTTTTACTCAGAATTGTTTTAATTTCCTTGGGTGTTAACTTCTTTGTTCATAGCTAACAATTTTCCTAAAATACAAAGCCATTGAATTTATAAGAGAAATACCTGGAAACTTCACAAATTGCTACATTAGATTTTTAAAGAGAATAAACAAGTACCAGCAAAAGAAGGTCAGGTTGAAAACTTTTAAAATAATTATGAAAAAAATATTATATTAAGTCTTAATCTTCTTTAAGATGCTTATTTTCTTCATTTGTCTTCACTTACTTGTTGATTGTTCTTATCCACCTTGATTTTTACTTTTAGATTATTTCCTTCAATTGCCATCTGTTTGTTATTGCTGTTTTAAAAATACTTTATTACCCAGGAAACTCAAGCATTATAATGCCTTGTCCTGCTATAATACAAGTTTCAGCATATTTTGTGCCAATTGCTCTTTACTAAGAGAACACCAATCATCAGAGAAGTTTATGCTTCTTGTCTGATTTTTTTAAAGGCAGCCATACTATGACCCTCAGCAAGAAAATTATGATTATAAGTATAGGGTGAAACAATTTAATATCTTACTTATTTCAAAGTCTTCTTTATTACAGCTATTATTAGGTCCTTCTGGATGATCAAGCAATAAATCATTTGACCATGTAGATTTCATAGTCCTGTAATTGATCTTTTCATGTGTTTTCAGATAAAGCTGCCTAATGCCTTCTGACTAATGGTAAATGAATAGATGAATTACTAATGTCCTTGAGGGAGCATAGCTGGAGAAAATTGCATCCAGGTACAATAACTTACTATCTTTCTACTGTTTCTTTGCATTACTTGTAAAGGTAAAATAAAAAGAAACACAGTTTAGGGATGAAAAATATAAAGAATTACTGCACGTTAGACTTTTCTATAGCCATACATTTTACATCAGGCAAAAAAAATCCTATTATTTTATGTTCATATTTTAGAAAGATGACAATACAGTGCATGGAACAATAGTATCTGAATTCAGTTTTGGTTTATCTCATTGATTCACCTAGCTGAGTATTTTTAGCAAAGCACTGCTCCCTGGACTTCAGTGTCCAGCACGATAAATTGATAGCACTTTCTGACTTTGGTGCTCATTTGGTATTTGTATGTGTAGAGTGTTATATGAATAATAACTGCAGCAACAATTTTTGGGCTTGGTGCAATATCATGGACAAAGAGTCTTTTATGTTGTTTCATAGTAGAAGAATAATTCTTCAACATATGGAGGTAGTGGTGCACTCTCTAAGGTGCTTCATTTTTTTACCCATCCAAGTTATGCATGAACTGCAGAAACAATGAAACTCTGAGAGAGGTAGAAAGGAGTCTCCACTCAAGTATATATAAAGAAAGGGTTGTAGCATGGGAAACAAAAGAGACACAATCATTTAATTCAACTGCCTGACCGCTTCAAGGCTCTTCAGGAAAGATGGACAGGAAAGACAACTAGATGACATTCCATCTATGTGAAGGAGCAGACTGAACATAGTGAGCTGTTGTGTGGGCTGTATGAGAGGCTGAGCAAGGTTGTGGCTCCGTATCAGAGGAAAGCTGGCAGATCTTTCAGGGCAGCATCAGTCAAGTGTACAAAGTGTTCCTGTACTCAGGAAGATGAGAAGATGTATCAAAGACTGGCTGGGCTAAGCTGGAACACAGTATGTTTATATACACGCATGTGTGGTTGGCTTCCTTTCAGCTTCTTTTATCAGTCAGTTAATCATTGGTTTGAGTTTTTCTTATAGATCTGGCAATGCTAACCTGGAATTGTTACAATGTTGTTTCTTTTTTTTTTTTTTTTTCAGCATTTGAACAGCAGTGTTGAAATCAACATTGTTTCTCATCTCAGTCTTCAAATAGAATAAAAGAGACACTCAAGAATTTAGTCCGTTTAAGTGAGAAACTACATTTTTATAGATTTCTTAACTTTAGGATACAGTAGAGAGAGGGAAAACAAGAAATTAAGAGCTTTAATTTGTATGTTTAAAGATAATATATTTATGAATCAATCCTCTGATTTTGTTAGGCAAATCGTTTGTAAGGAAAACATTTCTTTTTTTTGATTGCTTAATTAAGTTCTGTAGTCATGACATTTTCTTTTGCAATGTACATGCAGTAATATCTCATGTTGGCTGCTTAACCTTTCTATACCAGGAGCTCAAGTAATTTCCAGAATCAAATGTTAATTGGAAAGCTAAACATTTTTTTCTCTTTTTCTCCTTTTCCTTCCCTTCATTTCCCTTCCCTTTCTCTTCCTTTCCTTTTTTTTTTTTTTTTTTTTTTTTTTTTTTCATGTGTGTGTGTGGTTGAATAGAGAGTATGCTGTGATATATTTTTTTCAGTAGAAAGCATATGCAAGACAAATATATTTTCAGTAGCAGGATTGAACTCCCCAAAGTAGAAAGGAAAAAAAAAAAAAAAAGGGAATACAATTTAAATGCTTACAGATGCTTAATTGATGTTATTAGTTATCAAATGGTCTCGTGGTGTATCTATTATTTGTACTTTGAAATTTCAGTAGGGATTTTACCACAAGTTTATTAATGCTAATATAATATTGCACACTAACTCATGTGAAATGATTTAATTTTCAAAACAGTTTAAATAGTTCATGGTTTAAAACTCTAAATCTATAAATATGTTTAAAAAGCAGAGCAGTATTCTACATTAAAAATATGTTGTGTCCTGCAGAGCTTAGACTTTAAATGAGAGTTGAAAATCAGCATTTTATTTTATATGAAATTCAATTGTTTTAAGCTTCTTCCTTTGCTCAAGAAAGCCAAGGGTTGTACTTTTTGATATCTTTATATTTAATCTTCATATGTAGTTATCTTTCAAGTCTCCAAGGTCACAAGTTCATCTGATGTACTGCTCATTCATTAAATACCTGCCATTATTTCAATAATGAATCAAATAACCTCTTAAAGGATTTTTTTCTCTTATCAGAATAAGATGAATCATTAAATTTATTGATAAATACCTTGAAAACAAGCTGAAATATGCAAAAAAATTATTTAGAGACTTTAACTGAAAGCATATTTCAGTGAATGGCTCTGGTTCTTTTCACAAAAGCTGCAAAAATAAATTTGAGAGAAATTTGTATATTCTTAAGAAGGTGTCTGCATATGAAGCTGAATCAGGGTCAGACAAATCATATGCTCTTTTAGGGTACGGCTCTTCAAGGTCCAACCAGGTGTTCCAGCAGAGACTCACAAACAGTGCTCCAAGCCTATAGCCCACAGGGCTGACTAGCCTGGATCAGTGCTGTTGCTCTGAGTGACCGATCTCTCTGCTAGCTAGCTCAGGAGTGAGTCCTGCCTGTGTGTCAGGCCTCACCTTTTATTGGCCCCCTGGTCCTGCTCATGCGCAGTGGGGGCCCACCCTAATCAGGCACAGGTGGGCTTGACACAAGCTCATGCTCACTCCCTGGCAATTAGTGGCACCTGGTTGCCTCGTTACACTACACTAAGGACTTCACTGAAGACCTGGTTATGCCTCACCTCTTCAGCGGATTTTTCAAATAGGATTCTAATGCCTTCTGAATATGGAAAAAAATGTTTATTACATGGGTGTCCAGCACAGCAAACACCCCTAAAAAGACCCATAGAATTAACTTCTACTGATTATGATTTGTGCATCTCATAGGAAGTGATGTCGTTGTCACATAGCAATAACTGAGATAAATCAATCCTGCACATCCTGAATGTGATATCCCATGGCAGCCTAAAAAAGATGTTTCTCAGCTACATCCATATAAACTCTCTGAAGCTGCAGAAACCATCCATGGATTCATCAGCCTCAGCTCATATAAATCCAGTTCCAAGTAGGGTCAATAATTCCTGGCAATATGTTTCTGGAAACATTCTGCCCATATTATATGAATATACTCCAACCTAAACACATTCTTTTCACGTTATCTCTATATAACAATGTGTCAAGGAAAATATAAGTATTTCACTTTAGATGAAACAACTGCTATATTGAATTGAGTGTGCCATGTTCACTAACTACATAAAGCCATATATAAATGTATTGTCTCATCTTAGTTTCTGCTGAAATAACTAGTTATAGATGCAGCTCTTGCCTTGGTACTGTCCATGTCTCTGAATTACTGCAATATATATGGCATTGGAAGACCTCCTGCAAAATTCATGGAGTGATCATATGCTTCTCTCTCATTAAGGAGAACAATGAGTTATGACACATTCACCATTATTTGCAGTCATTTGCCTTTTCATTCCAACATTAAGTCAAAGTGTTAACCTTAATATAGAAACTCATTAAAAGTTCTGGATGTCTACTCTAATTTCAAAACAGCTGCAATCAGCTGAAAGTAGCAAAAATCATCAGCATCCTTCAATTATTTCCTGTATTCCTGCTGCTTGCTCCAAGTCATGGTTTGGTTGCATTAAATCACTTGTCCATGCTTGGAATTTTTACTAAGATATATCACTTAAAAAGCCTCAGCTTTCTTTGTGCTCTTTCGTTTTAAAAAATTAAATTCAGACATTATTATATTTAGTAAAGGTACAGTGTTAAGACAGAACTCAAACCCAAGATAGAACATATATATTATATATAGTGTGTAAATCTGCATGTCTAAAAATCCAGCATTCATCACAGCATTTCAACAACATGCTACTAAGATCAACAGGAAAGTAACTGGAATAACTCTACTACTCTACTGGCCTGACTGTAGCTGATATAGACATGACTGGAAGACACAAGATTGGAATAAGAAAGTAAATACAGGATAAGGAAATAAGGGAAAATAGCATGGCTAAGTAATATAACATTATGTGAATCAGAACTGTCATTAGTCACCACAATTACCCAGTTAAAATCTCTGTAGAAGATGAAATACAATTTTTAAGCAAAATTTTAATGAAAATATGAATCTGATCATGCTATTTAGATCACTCAGTTTTACTAACTTGGTGTGAAATACCGAATAAATAAATGTTTTCTGCTAATCATTTTGTCACTTAAATGGAGACAGGATTTTTCGCAGAAAAATTTGCATTTTCATAAAAAATGGGAAAGTAATTTGCTTTTGAGTTACTGCCTACACGCTAAAATTGCAGAGGATTCTTCCAGGAAATGCCAGGAAAAAAAGGTTTTTTCAGAAAAAGCTTTTCTTTTTGAAAAATACCCACCAATGTATTAAGCTTAATATTTGCTTTCAAAAAACTCTACATTGCAAAAATACTGACATATTCACTCCAACATAAATATAAAACTGCATTTAATTTAATTTTTTTAATTTTTATTCTATTTGCCAATATTTAAATAATTATTCCCACAAATACTATTATTTTTTTCTGTATTTATCTATGGGATGCGTAATAAGTCATTCAGTCATCTCACATTAACAGCGTATACTTCAAAATACATAGTACTACATACAGCCATAATGAAAAATGTGTACTAAAATTATGATTTACATTTATGTGTCAAAAGAAAATGAAAAATATGGAAATAAAGGAAGCTAGACCAAAAGATATATTTTTTCCTTAATTTTCCAAAACACTAGAGTCTAGATCCTGATGTTTCTTTTACAATTTATTTTTTACAGTCCCTATGATTTCTTTGTAGACTATGTGTAATTGTTTTAATGATATTTTTATTTTCCACAATCGGACTATACTAATAGGCTTCACTGTTGTCTTCTTAAATAGTAGATTTGATTATCTTTCAGGATTCAGTGTCAGTCTTAAGATTGCCAGCAACAGGACTTTAATTCAGCTTTGACTTTTACCTCACAAAGTCACGACTAGCAAGACAATGAGTACATTAATATGTTGCATACTCCTTTAGAGCTGCCAAGGCATATGCAAAATTCACTGTAATGAAAAGGAAACCTAATCAGAGCTTAAAAAGGAGATTACATGTCACCCTTGTGAAGCGGCATTGTATTAGGTAGCATAAAAAATATTCATTCCTTCCACGCTCATCCTGAAAAGAGGCCAGAGAAAATCTTTACATCAGAGGTTACCCAGTCAACTACCTTTTCATCAGTGATGCCCCTGTTGCACTTTCCCCTTGCTGCAAGATTATGTATAACAAGTTGTTATTACAAGGAACAACGCTTATGTTTTAGAGCTTTTTTTTTTTTTTTTCCAAGTGTTCATTTAATTTCCTGCAAGCAAGCAGAATCTGTCATAGGTTATATACATTCTCTCAAAGTCTCTGATTTGTGGAAGCAGTTCTTGTCTGATCCCTTCTATATCCCTACATATTCTTGATCTTACTCTGGGTTAAGGATTCACCCAAGACAAGAAAATAAGTTATTAGGTTAGAACTTACCAATAAATTCCTGAGGAAGGGGAAGTTGTTTCAGCTGAGAAGCAATAAAAATGATGTAATATGACATTCATTAAATAAGGATAGCACTACAAATAAATGAGAATTCAAAGAGTTGCAAGACACAGATTTTATTTTAACTTGTCAATCTTACTAGGAACTGGACTATAAGGAACTACATTTCTACACCTACATAACAGCTGTAGGAATAAGCACAAAAAAGCAGGGAATTTAGAAAGAGCCATTCCATTGCACACAGTGGAAGAGAACTCTAGAAATTTATTGTACATAGCTGAAGATGCTGCCACTTTGAGGTGTTGTTTTTTTTTTTAGTACACTTACTTAACTGAATACTCAAAGTGGGAAGGTGAATGTAGAGACAGCCAGAATTAAAAAAAAAGCTTATTCTCACATTACTGTGAGGTCCAAGGAGTTTATCTGAGAGCCTTCAAATCCCTTTTGTCTATTGCTCCATCAGACCTCACAAGACCCCTTGGCAAATTCAGATTCTAAGCTACTGTTCATAAAAGAGAATAATCAAAGAATAAATAATAAAAAATAATAATAATAGAAGAGAATAATAATAAAAAATAATAATAATAAAAGAGAATAACCAAAGAAAACACAATTCATGACCTGTTTGGTCATTTTTACAAACAGAAATGTTTTTGAGATCAGGAACATACAAGACAGCACCTCTTAGGGATGCCTGGCTCTGTCTTTTAAAAATTTATTGCAAGGTCAAAAAGGGTAAAACTGGTAAGTCAAAGTAGCTAAGGAGCCATCGAGCTATACTTCTTCAAATACATAGGATGTATATCTTTGAAAAAATGTTACCTTATGAAGCATTTCTAGAATAATAGTAAAACAGTTTTAAATATTTCAGGCATCCATAAGAATAATCCATGTACATGATAAATACTTGATAGTTACAATTCAGACAATGTAAGTACATCAAAGGAAAAAAGTAGCTGCTCATGTGAAATTGTTAGATAAAAAGCACACATGCCAGTAGTTCTCAAAAATCTTGCAAAACTTTCTGCTGGATTATGACATAATTCAATTACAGGAACATGATAAAAGTACCATATATATTACTAATAAAGAAATGCTGGCATATTTTACAGGCTTGTTTGAGCAAAATATTGATCACAAAATCAGTGATAAAAATAGTAATGTATTTGATCTTTATACATTATAACATTGTGTTAAACTTTCAGAAGGAAAATGAGGAGAGAAATTCTGTGTGTGAGGTTGTTACATAAAATTGTTTGAGAGGATTGGCTATAAGGATGCTGGAGAGGAGGGAAACAAATCTCATATTTCTGGTATTTAATTTGTGAAAAACCTTACTTATAAGAACAATCTTTGCTGCTGAGCAATTAAAAATTCATTCAATCAGAAGGCTAAAACCAGGATGATGTTATTACAGTGTAATAACTGCCAGGTGTTAGTGAGTGAATGAACAGAGTTTTATAAGAGCTATAAAGATTGTAAGGTCTGTTTCAGTTTCATGAGATTCCTGAAATACTTTATTGTAAGGAACATAGAGCGGTTTTAAGGGGAAGAGGGCTTTGGCTGTTGTGCTTTCACTTCAGCAAATTCTAGTATGTACTATTTCTGAATAGCAAATATTTTTCCTATTTAAAAAAATAATAAAACTCTTCCAGTCCTAAATGGGAGAAATGGCACTCCTTGTCATAGAATAGCTATATCCTTTTGAAAGAAGAAGACAGTAGTTTCATGACATCTTGGAAAGAGAAACTCTTTCTCTGACCAATTTGATTCAATAACTATGTAACTGAAAGAACCATTTCAAAACAAAATAAATTTTCTACAAAAAAAAGTAAAGTGGAGATATCAGACTGGGTCTCTGGGATCAAAGTAACAAATCTCTGGTATGCACAGAGCACTGCTTGGCACTGGCTGTAGGCAGGATATGAACAATCACCTTTCTCTCTTTACACAAATGCTTCTGCAACCCACACACTTCAGACTGAAGTAATCGTATGACTATAGAGGAAATGCTATGACTGGCTAAAAAAGATGTTATTTTGTTTTCTTCCATAGGACCCAGAAGGCATAGAAACAATGCAAAGCACATAATCCCTGAGAGGAAAGGCTGGAAGTATTACAACACACTGAGGCAAAGAAAGAAGCAACTGAGTGGTACATAGCATACCTAGGCATACTAGTATTGGAGCTGCTGGAGACCTGACAACATACTATGAAAGGAATATTAGGAGAATACTTTAATGATGTTTTAACAACCTAATTCAGCCCCTGGATCATCTTTGTGGCCCTCCTCTAGACTCATTTAAACAGATCTATGTCCTTCCTGTTGTGGGGATACCAGAACTGAATGCAGTATTCACTGGAACTGGGGTCTGACAAGTGCACAGTAGAGGGGGAGAATCATAGAATCATAGAATTGGCTGGGTTGGAAGGGACCTCAGAGATCATCAAGTCCAACCCTTGAACCACCGTTGCGGTTGCTAGACCATGGCACTAAGTGCCACATCCAGTCTCTTTTTAAATATCTCCAGGGATGGAGAATCCACTACTTCCCTGGGCAGCCCATTCCAATGCCAGATCACTCTCTCCGTAAAGAAATTCTTTCTAATATCTAACCTAAATTTCCCCTGGCACAACTTAAGACCATGCCCTCTTGTCTTGTTGAAAGTCGTCTGGCAAAAGAGACCAACCCTCACCTTGCTACACCCTCCTTTCAGGGAGTTGTAGAGAGTGATGAGGCCTCCCCTGAGCCTCCTCTTCTCCAGGCTGAACAGCCCCAGCTCTCTCAGCCTCTCCTCATAGGGTCTGTGCTCGAGTCCCTTCACCAGCCTGGTTGCCCTCCTTTGGACCTGCTCCAGGACCGCAATAGAAAAAAAATATTGAAAAAACTTTAACATGTTAGTCTTCCTTTTTTGAGCTTTTCCCATGCAATCAGAATTTTCAAAAACATTTTCTTCACTATTCGAGAATTTTTCACATGAAAAGAGCACATACTAGGCTAGCCTCAGCTAGAAAATTAACCATCAGTATCTAGAAAACAAATCTAATTTTCCTAATGTTTGAAAAAACAGATTTTCCAGTTAATCTAATTATGGCTCAATTGCCTGATTTTTGAAGGTTTGCTGAAAATGTAAAAAGACAAAGCCATTTTAAATAAATGGCTTAAATAACATGATCAAGTACTCAGTACTTTAGTTCTACAGATTCAAAGGACTTGTTATTTTTTTTTTCTGTTCCTTATCTTTACTTTTAAAAGACTTCCTTGATTAAGGTTTTTTCTATGTAATTTCCAGTATTTAACTGCAACATTGGCTAAATTCAGATGCTTCTTGACAGTATTGTGATAACACATTTAACTTAAGATGTTACACCTAAGGCAATATTTAGAGTGAAGTTATAATTCTAATTTTCCTGGTTTAGAGCAATTAAAATTTAAACAAACAAACAAACAAACAAATAAACAATACAGATGGGCATATGAATAGAAATTATTAAAAAAGCAATTTCCATTAGTCTTTTTCTTGCTCTGGTGAGGGTGTAAATGCATATTAAAAAACCTGATAACTGCTCAAAGGCAGTTCTAATACAACACTATTGAGAACTTATTAATATCTTTTGACACTTCTTGTTTCATTTCAAGCCACATGTATTGTGCGAAAAAGAATTTATTCTGCAACTCTTGGAGTTGTTTTTTTTTAAACCTTGTACAGTAATTCTCAATTACTCATAAACTAGAACTCCACTGAATGGGAAGCTATACCTATAATTGAGTCTAAAGATACAGTCACTGGAAAGTGAAAATTTGATTTATACTCACATAGAAGAAGGAAAATCCCCCTTTAATCTTCCTTTAGAAGAAGGAAAATCACTAATCAGTTTAAAGAATACAGTGCCAAAATTAAGGCAAAACATTTAATTTGGTCTTTTAGGTAAGTCAACACTGGTCAACAAAAAAGTTGAGTATGCTACTACTAAATACTATTTCAAACTATGCACTACTCTTCTTTTACCATTTGAAATACTTATTTTAGTTGCTATGTTTTCCTTGTCTTTCCATTGATAATCAGAACAGATGCATTCTGACAGAGGTTTCTCCCAGGTGTCTGGATTTTTTCTCTAGGGAATCATCATCAAATGGCACAACTGAATGATGCAATATAGCTGTATAAGGTAATAAAATGGAAAAGGATCTGTTTGTAGGGTTTTTTTGTTTTGGTTTGATTTGGTTTGGTTTTTTGTTTTACATTCAGATCCATTTCCATAATATGGAATCTGAGTTTAAAAAAAGCTGGCTGGAAAACTTGGTGGGACTTTTTGATCAAAATCTATTTTCAAGGAGCGATAAACATTTTCTGGGACATGTACTCTTTGTTGTTAACTACTGGACTCATCTTTGCAAGGTTAGACAGGCAGAGTGGTATATATTAATTAATTTCTCCCAAGTATAGACGTTTTTATATGGCATTTTCGCAGACAGAATATTTTCAAAATAAAAAAAAGTTCTCCTCTCAGTAAAACTGCCTCCCGTGACTGCCAAAATTGTGCTGCTGGAATGAAACAGAGCTAACAAGAAAATATCTCTTTCCTTGTGCGAACAGCAGCCTAACTCAGCAGTGTTTCTCTCTTGCTAATTAGACCATGATACCCATGTTACTTTTTGCTGTCAGTGATGAGCAAAGAACACACTTCATAGCTCTGTACTAAAAAAGGTGTAAGCAGAATATAAACCTGACTGTACTGCCTAACAGAGGCAGGCTCTAAATTAGGAGTGCAAGGCAGAAAAATGTGTTTGGCCAACAGCCTCTGTAGGGATCCACCTGCAGCTGGAGGCTCCCTGTTACCTGTTCAGAGTTCTGCAATGTCAAGGCTGAGCAGAAAGGCACTCGGACCCATGGAAATTGTAGTCCTTCAGTCTTAGACAAAAGTTCCCCCACACTGCCTTTTGCTTTTTGGATCCATGTTTGAATCTGGGCTAGAAAAAGGTGAAACAATTCTCACGGGCTTTGAAAGAAATGAAAGAATGAAGCCATAAAATTTTCTTTGAGATACATGACTGAAACTGTGTGTATGATATAAGGGTTTCTTTCTCTAAACCGCATTTATTTATAGTTACTACTTTTTGTCAGTTAGGAAGACAAATTAATACATTTTATTTTTACAAAGTTTGGTCATTTTTCTAACAATTTTGTTCTCATCAGTAATAACAGGTAAGGGTAAATAATAATAACACAGTATTGTAATTATCTATCCTAAAAATTATCTACCTATACAATAAATTACCTATCCAATAGCAAATTACATGCTAATGAAATTTTTCCATTAATTGTAAAAAATGTGAACTTTAGTAGCCAATAATAATCTTTTCCAAATGTATTAATCAAGTGAGTCAGAAAACAGGTGAAAAAAAATTTAAAGTGAGATTTGATTTTTTAAATTCTTTCCCTGAACATTTATTTATTATAACCTGGATTTCCTTTTTCCTCTAGTTGTATCAAATGAACCATGCAGTAAACAATGAGTCAGCCACTATGATTCTAAACGTTGAAGAGAATAAGCTTCACCTCTTGATTTCTCCTAGGGTAATTTTACACTTTTAATATTTCTTATGTGGTTATACTTAACCATTTTCAGTAGAAACATGTAACTTGGCTCTTCCTAATTTCCATTTTAATCTAATAATCAGTATTTTTACTATAAAACTCAGATTTCCAACGAACATTTTTTTTTAATTGACCTTTTGAGAAAAAGTGTTCTAGTATCGATATCTGTTTTAATACTTTGGGGCTACTTGCAGTAAAAAATGATTCTAAAATTGAGGAAAAAGAAATTGCATAACCATGTGAATGCAGAAAAAGAAAGTAAATAGTTTAAAACTCCAGATCCAGGCTGTTTCTGGTTTAACTTATGTGCAGCCTTGGTCAATAGTATCACCTTTGCTGTTTTTCTGAAAATGTTCATAGACAACGACAAAGAAGTAATCCTTCAGAAGATTGCTATGAATATATTGACCCAGGAGAGACTTCCTAGATGTCAGAAATTACCTCTGAATCCTAACTCAGTGAATTTTTCAAGGCTTCTATTTCAGACCTAGGTATGCGAATATCTTCCCCAAAGAGTAACTGAGATGGGTTCTTCTGGAAAGCAGGAAGACCTGATTCCATAATTAAAAAGATGTATCTAGTGAATATACACACATTGGAAATTCATTATTTTAAAGTCGGTTATGCACAATCTTATAATCGCTTTAATATAATTTTTCAACATGTCTTTCTGGAGCAAGTCGATAAAATCCTGCCTCTGTCTGCTAGCGTCATGGCTTAGGCCCAGCCGGTACCAACCCGGCCTCTGCTCACTCACCCCCCCTCACCCCCACTGTGGGACAGGGAGGAGAAAATCCACCCAAAGGCTCCTGAATCGAGACAAGGACAGGGAACTTTCCAGTCCCCGAGTGAAAACCAGACAGGTTCAACTTGGGAAGGAAAAAACCTTATCTTCATCTACAAGGAGAAAGAGAAAACATGGCCAGGTCTTAATACCTTCCCCCCACTCCCCCTCCTTCTTCCCGGGCCCGAATCGCTTCCTTGCTGCCTCCCCCTCAGGGCACAGGGAGGGGCAGGGGGGGTTTAGGGTCAGTTCCCCACACGCTGTTTCTGCCGCTCCTTCCTCCTCAGCATGAGGACTCCTCTCAGCCCTTCCCTGCTCCAACGCGGGGTCCCTCTCATGGCAGAGAGTCCTTCAGGAACCCCTGGGACATGAGTCCCTCCCACAGGTGCAGTCCCTCAGGCACAGACTGCTCCAGCCCGGGCTGCACACAGAGTCACGGCTGCTGCGGGAGCAGTCACCTCCCCTGCCACGGGGTCCTCCAGGGCTGCAGATCCACATCTGCCCCTCCCTGTGATCCTTCGGGGCCTACAAATCCACGTTTGCCCCTCCGTGCTCTCTCTGCCAGGGGCACAGCTGCCATCTCCCCACAGGTGGTGAGGAAGTCTCTGCTGGGGCACCTTTTCCCCCTCCTTCCTCACTGACCTTGGTGTCTCTGCCCTGGCATTGCTCTCACCTTCTCCGCTATGCTGTTTTATTGGGGCTTTTTGTTTGTTTGGATGGTTGGTTTTTTGTCAGTTTCATTTTCCCCTTCCTGAATATGCCACTGGCACAGGCTTCTTGTAGGAGCCACCCCTGTGGGCCCCCAGATTCCAGAACACCCCCGGGGATTCCAGCACTAACCCGAGACAGCAATCCAGTCTGCTCACTCACTATGTTTTGATCACTGAGGCTTTGGATTTGAAGCATACTAGGATAAGTATTCTTTTTTGTTTTGTTATAAAGCAGAGTACATGGTAAGTGATAAATGACTACTATTACACACCAAAACCTATTTTTTTAGAGTGTTAAATAAATATATGTAAGAAACAAAAAAACAGTCATTACTTTTTCATTAATCCACTTTTCAAGTGTGTGTCTAGGGTGCTCAGCACAGAAGATAGAGATAAATTACTTAAGGTCTTTTGATTAAGGGGTTTTGATAAGGACATTAGAAAGCTCTAAATCCCCTAAGCTCATTTTATTTGCTTGCGTAGGTGAGGAATTCTGGTGGATGTGCTTTTGTAAGTATATGCCTTTGAATTACTTGCCCAGATATTTAATCTGTCCAGATTTCCCTTGCAGCCCTGGAGCTCTTCCAAATCTAATTCAAAAATCTGTATTATTTTATTGTTCTCATTTCATTTTCCTTTTTTTTTCATAAAAAACAAATCCTATCTTCTTTGGTTAATTTTCCTGACTGAGAAAATGACATAAATGTCTGTTTATTTAAATCTTTTTAAAATAAACAATCTACTTTCTTACAAGAATGACTTAGTGTAATGAGACCATTTGGCTTCCAAAAATTCTCTAATTATAACAGTATTTGAGTGTGGAATTATCTCTGAGGACTATGTTGCTGTAAAGGAAAATTAGGTGACATGACAGGTGGTTTCTGTGTGAGATGGGGTGAATATATTCTGAAAAGTACATTTTAAAAAATATAGCCTAAAGGCTTTTTGATTTAAGAGACAGAAAACCAAACATTAGGAAAAAAACCCTCTCAGTTGCAGGACCAATGAACATTTTTATCCTTTGCTTTTAATTGTTCACTGTAGCCTATTGTTAGGGTTTAGTCAGAGGTTAAAACAGTGTCTGACTTCAGTTCAGGCTGCCCATCACCTCATGCAGGCAACATTAATCAGATGCACAAGCTTGACATGGAAATTGAGATTTTTACAGTGACTGGTGACAATCTGAAAAATTTCATTCTGCACACCTTCAGTTACACAGCATACATACATACTCAAGTGGTACAGATTTGGTTCACAGGACATGCTTTTTTAACTGCTCTTTAAAAGTAGACAGCTTTCACAGACACCATAATTTACCCTTATAGTGAAGTTTAAAATTTATTAGCAGTTAAAAAAGGATTGATCCTCATATGTGGTTCTGTCTGCAGTCCGCAGGAGGATCATCATCAATACAAGCCAAACACTTCACTGTGATTTGATGGTGTGATTTAATAAAAACATGAAACTCCTTAGACTTAGCCAAGTTCAAACATAGTTAAATTTGTGGATGAGTCCCAAATCACCCTGATGCTGAGCCTCTAGATTTGTTTAGGTATGACAGAAGCTTAGATTGCTTGATTTAGAACTTTATGTTCGACCTACAATAGCAAGAACTGAGTGACTGGCTGAGTAACAGTAAAGATGGGATTTAAGTACAATGGAATATCAATCATGGAAGAAAAAGTTGTTAAACTTAGCTGCAGAAGATTAAAAATAGCTCTGCTATAAGGGCAGCATTAAAAAGTATAATTTGCTGAGTAGCAAAACTCACCTACTGAACTGCTGGCACAGTAAGAGGAGTCCCTCACATGCACTTCTCAAGGATTGTTGCTATTACTGTATTATATGGTTTAACTTTATACAGCAAATGGCAAATGTAATGTCCATTTATTCACAGTTTGACTGTAGATTATAGGAACTAAAATTATATTTATGAAACTAGAGGAATTTCGTGCTTTTTGCTTACATAAACCTGATAGCTCTTGTTAAACCCCCAAATATTCACATTTCCCCCACCGATAGTTCACATTCTATTCCCATGGAATGTAAAACTGAAAATCACTTGTTTTATTGAAATTAATTCTGGGAAGAAACTGTGTCTTCTTATCAGAATTTTATTCTTTTTAATCACTGGAATTAATTTTCAGACATGAGGTTTTCTGTGATTAGATAGATGACATTGGCAGAAGTCGTTACAATTTTGTCAATCAAATATGGAATATTTGGTCATTGGTCAATATTTAAAAGTATGACATCTTTTACTGTACATAAGGATACTTTGAATGCTTCCTTGCAAATAGTCAAAGGATTATAGACATAATTCTTTTCCCCCATTCCATACTTTTGTTTGTATTAAAGATAACTATGTGGTAAATTGCTGTTCCTGGACTTTAATTTTAATGGTGATGTAATCTTTGTCAGTGCCATTTTTCACTCTTTTCTTTAGTTCATCTCACACTTTTTCTGTTTTTATTTGGATCACATACACATCAAAATTGCTTCTTAAAAAATTGATTCAAGCAGTATCAGCTAGAAAAGGTCAAGAACAGATGCATTTTATTTACAAAAAATGTCATAAATATGTTGCTGAATATTTAAAGAAAAAATGTTTTATTCTTTGTCTTCTTCTGATGTACTTTGGTATTGCCAGAAAAGATACCTTATACTCCAAGAAAAAAAAAAAGTATTTTATTGGCATTTTTCCTTCTATTAAATAGGAAAGTTATATTTATAGAATCCTACAATCATGGAATCATAAAGGTCACTTAAAGGTCATTAAAAAATCCTGCTGTGAGGATAGACATGTTCAACTCGATCAGGTCGATCAGAGCCCTGTCCCACCTGACCTTGAATGTTTCCAGGGATCAGGCTTCTACCACCTCTCTGGAGGGTTAATATATGTCTTTTGTATTTGCATATTAATAGAAAATCAACCAAGATATAAAATATGCCATCCTCTGTGACTGAGCCTACCTGCAATAGTTTATTAAACCCTTTGGGTTATGCATGCTCTTTTGAAAATGTAATCTGCAATGCCATGAAAAGAAAACTCACATATTGACAGTTCAGGATTGCCGTTGATCAGGATTGTCATGAAGAAAATATCTTAAAAAGATATGCAGGAAAAGAATATATATCTAAAAGCAATGCCTTGTATTTAAAATTAAGTAGAAATAAAGTTTATTTAAAATTTCTATCTGAACCTTTCTAACTAAAGTCCATCTCCTCCCCTTCTGTTGCCTTCCTTCCTTTATTCCCTCCCTTCCCCAGTGTCATCTGCATAATATATGCCAAACTATGGCAGTATTGCATGGATTAATGTCTTTGACCTTTTAACTCCTGTAAAACAATACTGGAAAAACACCTCTGTCCCATGTCCTGGTTATCTTGCCCATTAAATACATTTCTTTCTTAGAACAGGTGAGAATTTTCTTACAAAATGTATTCTTTGTCATATCTACTGCTCTCCAAATCTGTTTAGTAAATCCTTATTTTCTTCAATACATTATCAGTTTTTATCTCTACAATATGTTTCAGTAACAAGCGCAAGAGCAAGTACATCTTCTTTCTAATTAACTGAATACTATTTAATATAACATGCTTTTATAAGAAAATACTATCTAGCCAAAGTATTATTTACAAAGTTTTTATTATATTCCATTCTGTTTGGGGAGGACTTTTATTTGCTTGTATGTTTTCCAAAACCATTGTTATTCCAGCGAAACTGAATATCTGATTGCAAACACTTTTTAGAGTCAGTTTAAAAATACTGGATTTTTTTTTTTTGTTTAAAATCCAATTTGACTTGGATTGGGGGGAAAAATGAGGAAAAAAAAAAAAAGAAAAGAAACAATGAAGAGTCTGAACTATTTAAACATTTATAGTAGAAATATATAAAGTTTAAAGTAATAGTGGAAGGAATAGTTAGAGATATGAATATGATTTCAAAAATAAAATAAAATATTTCAGAGCCAGTAGCATTTTTCCCTGAAGTATTTCTGGCAAATTTGGAAACATTCAATCATAGAAAGAAGACATGAGGTGAACTGTTTAACTTTGGTTTTGATTTATGAATTAATAAAACCTGATATCTAGAACAAAATAACTTTTCACTTAGCATTATGTTCATGCTGTTTTTCTGAGAGGATTCAGAAGAGAAACAGATACTCAGATAAGATTTACACAATTTGTTATTTAATCTACCAAAAAAATAGTATGAGAAATGACATCACGTCAGAGCTGATGTTTGATTTTTGCATTAATATGAAAGTATCTGAGCAATGTATAATTTTTCAATGAAAAGTACTTTCCTTTTTCTAGACTGGGAGGAAAAGTTAGCAAGTACAAGGAATGACTTAAGTAGTTGTTTCATAAGGCCTTTAAAAAGTCTTTATCTTCTTCTTTTTAATTATAAGAAAAAACCTGTAGGTGAACTGAATTGAAAAGTAGCAATATTAAGAGTATATTTATTTTTACATCAAGAACATATGATACTCAATTCTTTATTAAAATCAAAATAGTAACTATTGAACAGAGGTGCTTATGCATGAGAGGACAGTTTGGTGCATAAGTAGTATTATAAACCAAATTGCTTTTCACAGTAATGGTACTATTAAAGATCCCTCTAGTAGTGTAATTTAAAATCTTCATTTGCATGCATTTAAATATATTTAACAGAATAACACTTGTTCTTTGAAGCAATATAAACAAACAAACAAACAAACAAACAATTGTTTGGATCTTCAGCACCTCAACTGGTTGTTATTTCTGACACAATGGTTCAAGTTATGTTTAACAGCCAGATTGGGATGGCATCGAAGATTGTCCCTAACATATTGAGCTAAATATTTCATGCAAATTATAACTAAATGAACACTTGGGGTGACAACCCTGCATTTTGTTTTACTTTTTTGTTTGTTTGTTTTACTTTTTGTTTCAAACTACTTCCTTAGAATCATAGAATCAGCTGGGTTGGAAGGGACCTCTGAGATCATCAAGTCCAACCCTTAAATAATTGTAAATATGCTAGCATGTTTTACATACTTTTACTGACTAATTGTACAGGACATAGAAGCATATTGATTTTGATCCGTTTTGTAAAGCAGTCTGTAGGCAAAATTAAAGCTGTGCTCCTGTCTGCTTGGGCTCAGGCTATGCATTTTTTACTATGGATTGCTAAACATATTCTTCCTGATATTGGTGTGGCTTACTGGATGCATTATGTCTGAACTGCAGATTTATTCATTCCACTAGGGTTGCTTTTTTAAAGGTCATACTTCACGTGCATGGATAATAACATCCATTATCTATATTTAATAATTATTTTTTTTAGAAATCCAAATGTCTCGTCAAAGATACTATGTTAATATGCAAGTTATGCTACCACAGGATGACATAAGGGCTTTAATTTAATTACTTTGCTTCTGAAAAGATTTAATTTCATTTAGGGATCCTGAGTAGTTGAGGGGATTAGTATTAGCTATACTTTTACCGTTTCTGAATTTAGATGTCTCTGATATCACAGACAGATGAAAGCTAATTCTTGAATGAAATTTGATGACCTATCTTAAATACAAATTTTAATCTCTAGTAAAGATACTGATAGAGCTTCCCGTGGCAATCAAATGTTAAAGAATTTTTAAATTAATTTATTTTTACAGCACAGATTGCCTAAGAACTCCTATACACTACTGGTGGAGAATTGTGGCATACAGTATCCAAGGGAGAATTTGAAATCTAGGCACAAAACCTTTATGCAGAGATCATAAAGGAAATTTACATTTGTTTAGACTATTAACAGCAAGACACTTAAGAAGAAACTATTAACAATGCCTTATTTCAGGGTTTCTGCCATTCTTTGTTGGCTCCATTCTTCTAACATAGCTGACATTGAAGTTTCATATATAGAGCAGCATGATCCATTTTACTCATTGATACAAGGGCAAATTAGGAAGAAAACAATAATTTTTTTGTCTTTTTTATATTACCCATGCTTAGTCCCCTAAATTATTAGTTCAAGATCCCACAGGAGGTCTGCAGGAGCAGAAAAATACATTTAAGTGAGGCATTTTTAATGTTTTGGTGTAAAATCCTCATTATAGTGCCCTCAATGGATGCTGTGTTCCACAGTTCAGAATTACAGTGATGTTACCACACAGTGAAACAGCCCTAATTAGCACCTTTTAGAAACAGACAGGACCAAGACCAAAATGTTATCCATAATATCACACCTAATGCACTTCTATGTGTACAAAGCACCATGTGTGACATCTAACTTTTGGGAACTTTTAATCGTAGGTTCAGATGCCTGAAGAAGTCAGATGTCTTCTTTTAAAGAATCAATGTATTCGTATGAACAAATATCTATTTTGACATAGATGTTCAAAATTATGAAAAAAACAACCAAAAAAACAACCTAAACAAAACAAAACCAACCAAACAAAAAAATATGGGCATGTACATAAATTCTAACAATATGTAATATTAAAAACAAATACCTTTTCATAGTGGAAAGACTTATCTTATGTTCAGAAGCTTTTGGTAGATGTACAACCAGGCTTTTCTCCATTTAGAGACTATTAATGTGTCAGTCATGAAATCTGTTCACTACTGAAAATGTCAGTGCATCCTTTTACTAGTCAGAAATAAGAGCTTTTTGTAAGACTTGCCTGTTATACTGAGTATTATTCATTCCAAATAACTAGGGAAGTAGGCATTAAATTGCATTATCCAGTTCAAAGTAATTGTTACAGAGGAAATAAAAAGCCATAGGAACATAGGAATTGCAATAATGGATCAGACCAGTAGTTTATCTAGCCAAATATCTTAACTTTGACAGAGACTAAGATAGTAAACGATACTCTTTAGCAGATGATTATTGAACAATGCTGCCCAAGGGAGAAATTTAATACCTTTATTATTAAAGTCTGCCATATACTTAAAGTTATTTATTACAATAAAAGAAAAGAAATCCCAAGCCCTCTTCCTCTGTCTTTATCAAAAGAAATGTAAGTGGATTTTTAACAGCTCTTATATATACAGCCCTCATTATTATTTCATATGAATATTACTCTAGCATGCAGAGAGCAGTGCCCAGATTATTATCACATTTCAAGATAAACTCCACATTTTACGGTCTAATTTATACTTTTCATCTTCTTTTGCAATACCTATCACTGCTAGAGCATATTTCAGGCTCATTGTCAGATAGTTCATGGTGTTACTGAAACTGAAAAAATAATATTCTTTCCTGGCATTTTCTAAGTTCTCAATACTTTATACCAAACAGGAAAGTCATTTGAGATGCTGCTTCTTCCTGGAAAAATAATCAGTTTTCCTCCTCACTGAATACAGGACAGAGAAACAAAGGCTGGCACTGTCTTTACAGTATAGATATGAGAAGCCAAGGGAAGCTATGGATTCAGGAGAAGGGGAACTTCCTCTTACAGGAGGAACTGAAATACTTCATGTATAGATATCTGACACGCATCTGTTACATGGCTTATTTTATTTTTATGGAATGATACATTAAAATCTTTAATCTTTAAGAATTCTATGTGCTTTGAAAACAAAATACAAAACGATACATTTCAATCTTATGTGGTGCTCTTTTTCAGTTGTAGGAAGTCACTGCCTATTGTTGTTTGAAGGTCTGATGTGGACAGTCATAAAGACAGTGTGGTTAGGAGTGGAAAATTACTGAAGGAAAAAAAATGTCTGCTGAAAAATACTGACAGTGAAAATGCCTGCCAGCCTGAGAACTGACAGCGTGGGAGCTGGGCCTGGGAACCAGAAGCATCCTTCAGAAGTGCAACTGTTATCCTTGAAGTACTTCTTAGTACCTAGAAACTAGAGGCATTCTGAAATACTATCAGTAAGTGCAAAAACAACGAGCTATAATGGTAATTTACTTGAAAAGGTGAAAAACAGTCTGTGAAAAGGTGAAAATATACTCAAGTAAGAATTGTGACTGCCATTGCTTATTGCACTTGTAAGAACAGGAAAATAATCTGGAAAAAAATTCTTGGCAAAGGACAGAAAAGACCATCATCATCAAATAAAAGTTAACAGCACCTACTGGCTGCTCAAAATTGTGGTGTCCTACATCCTCTTATGTCATGCTGATACATAAAATACTTAATTTTCATCCAACAATGAGCCTTTCTGTAGTGAAATGAGGCAACCAGGTGCCACTAATTCCCAGGGAGTGGCATGAGCTTGTGTTAAGCCCACCTGTGCCTGATTAGGGTGGGCCCCCACTGTGCATGAGCCCACCCTAATTTGCCTCATTTCACTACACCTTTCTATGAGAACTTCTCATGCTACACATACTTCCTAATTCCAATTGCGTTCTTGGGACAGTATTAAAACACAGCACAGTAGATGAGGATTGTTTAAAACACTGTTGCAATGTACAAAATTTATAACTTTACAGAAAATTTGCATTCACATGAAGCTTGCTGAAGAACAGACTATGCAGAAGTTTGAACACATCTGTCTTAGTTTAGTCTTAGCTCATGTCAGTGTTCAGAAAATTAAATTACATGAGATACTGCTTCAGTGACAGAATTACATTTGAAAAAGAAACAGACGCAACCTGAAACTGATCTTTGTGACTTTAATTCCATTTCAGATTAAATTTCTTAATGTGCTCATGCTGGTGCATAGATTTAGACACTTCTTCAGAAAATGCTTTCCTTTCATCTGTCCATAAACAAAATGTCCTGTCAGCAGAATTTCAGAATGTGGGTAAAGTCAGACTACTTTTTATTTTTTAACATAATTTTGTTGAGGCCACGAGTACCATGTTTAAAGAATGGTATAAAATAAAATGGCACTCTCTATCTGTATAGACGGGTATATGTAATATGGGAACTGTATAAACCTTCCGGGAAAAAGAACAGACTTGTTTAAAGTATAAAAAATATTTTATATTTATATTTTATATTTAAGTAATTTACACCAAATATTTGAACCTACCAGACCTATCAGCCTGAAGAAGAGGAGGCTCAGGGGAGACCTCATTGCTGTCTACAACTCCCTGAAAGGAGGCTGTAGCGAGGTGGGAACTGGACTCTTTTCACAGACGACCTTCAACAAGACAAGAGGACACAGTCTTAAGTTGTGCCAGGGGAGGTTTAGGTTAGATATTAGAAAGAATTTCTTCACGGAGAGGGTGATTAGGCTATGGAATGGACTGCCCGGAGAGATGGTAGATTCTCCGTCCCTGGAGACATTTAAAAAAAGACTGGATGTGGCACTCAGTGCCATGGTCTAGCAACTGCTCCGGTGGGTCAGGGGTTGGACTAGATGATCTCTGAGGTCCCTTCCAACCCGGCTAATTCTATGATTCTATGATTCTATCACTGTTCTCTAAAATGTATTCTTTGACAATAATTGAGTGCTTTGCACTTTGCTTTCCCCCCCCCTTTTTTTGTGTTTTAGCAATTAATACCTCACACATACTTGCCATATCCGCCTTTTATATTTTAAAGTGCTAATTCTTTGGATTGAGGTCAGAGAATTAAAGATAAGAATTGACTGTTTTCTAACAATAACATGAGTTGTAGCATGGGAGGGAAAAGACTTCAGACTTCTTTCAAGCACTTAACAATAAAAGTGAACATGGTGCACTTAGGCATTAGAGTAAGATTAAAAAAACCCATTCTTGCAGGAACCCAGCCTTTCAATGGACTCCAAGAGTACAGTGAATACATATGCAATGCATAAGTAAAATTAGGTCGCATAGGGCTGGATTTAGAAAAGTCTCACCTGAAGATCAGAAAGTTAATACTTGTTTCTGATGTCCTTGCAATTGTTTTTCTTGCATCAGAATTCATAACTAAGAAATTTTTTTCTTTAATTTGAGCAAAATTAATGAAGAATAAATTTTTGAAAAGAAAATTTTAATGTTTCTCTCTGGCTCTTTCTCCAGTAGCTCATTCAGAAGGAACATGCCAAACACCCTGCAAAATACCAAAGAAATTAGAGGGATAATTGTGACAAGAATAAAACCTGCAAAAAGAATCTTTTCTTAATCCCAAGAATACAACTTTCTCAATACAGGATGAAAAATTTTGAAGGCATGATTGCTATCCTCTGGTCATTTGGGTGATAAATTGAAAAAATTAGGCTAATTCACTGAATGAATTTTTTTCCAGAAAACTGCAAGAAAAAGGAGACTAAACGTAGCAATAATTACCCTTGAATGGTCATTAAATCTCCAGAAAATTAGGTTGTGTGTGCAAGAGTAAATGTACATCAGTTTCAACAGAACAACTGTGGCCAGAGTGTCCTGTACCAAAAAGCTTTAGATATGCAAAGAACAATCTTAGCAAGAGTTAGATCGAAGGAGATTCCAGAAGGCTAAGCAATAACAGGGAAACCAGGACATTCTGCTTCCAACTAGGTTGCAATTTTTTTTAATAACAGAGAGAAAAAAAAAATAAAAAAAAAATAATCCAAAGGTAAACCAGAAAGTGAAACAGCTGTGGAAGGAAATACACATGAATTGTAAATGAGGGAAAGGAAAGAGATCAAGAAGCAATGGATTTTGGACCCTTGTTATTAATTTTTCTGTCTAAATTCTTAGATGGAAGTTGTATCTAAGATGGCTATGCAAGACAAAATATTTCTGCTGGTTTTCTGGATCAACTACTGCATGTGTTCTATGCACTGAAGTGGTTCAATGTAAAAAGAAATACTTGGAATTCAGGGCTGATTATTATTCTTTGAATTTAGTAGAAGTTTTACCTTTTACGTCATTGAGTATAGACCCATGAGCCAGTTATGACAACTGCTGTTTTGAAGTGTCTGTAAGGAATGTTGATCAATCTAAATATTAGTAAAGATCTATTGTAATAATGTTAGTGTATGTCTCATACCTGATAGAGATACTTCCCATACAACGCTTTTGCATATTATCTGACCATTTTTACTCCAACTGCATCTTTCCACTGTCATGCTTTCTGACTATTCTTTGTAGTTACTTCAGCTGTGAATGACATATTACTGATTACAATAAATGTTTTTTCTTGAAACAACATCCATTAAAACCATTACAATAAAACTGTGCCTCATCATCTATCACTCCATTTAAATTCACTGTAGTTTTTACAGTACTACCTAGTGCATCTAACTCTGACTCTTTGTAGATCATTCAGTTATTATTAAAAATTGGCTTCTAATTTGTTACAGATTCCACAACAGTTTGTGAAGGTCTTGCAGGTGTTCAGTTTGTCATGAGCTATGTATTCTGCTTCATTAAAAAAAAGTTGTGCTGTGCTGTTTGTCTTGTCCTGAATTCTTTGCAGAAGAGGGAGGGGAGAGCATTCCTGGTGAAAAGGCAGATGAGTATGTTTATCTGGAGAAAAAATTTATAGTGAATATTAGCTGGAAAATAAATAGGGGAGAGAATGATATAATAAGCAACCTAAAGTACAGGAAATTTTAAGAGACTTGTGAGAAATTATAGCTTTCAAAATTATAGAAAAAGACTTCCTAGAAACCTAGAAAGACCTGAAAAGAGTTTGTTACAACCAGGCAAGTCACTGGAAGTTGTTGAGCTGATCAGTCTTATAGGACCAGACCAACCGTGTAAAAGTTCTGTGTTTGTTCTGTCTAGCCTGCTCATTTTTAAAAGATAAACACAGATCAAATTCAGTCTCTGGCTGTTTTGAGCCCCATCATATCTTTGTACTTTGTTTTGTTTTATTCCCATAAGTTCTACATTTTCTGTGATAGTCTTTAAAAAAAATAAACAAACAAAACCCCCACACTAAAATTAGATCATGTTAATGACTTTTTGCCACATGGTTTTACTTTTAAACTAAAATCCTTCACTTGTCTGAACTAGTCTTGTTTACAAGATGGTACCCTTCTTACTGTTAATTAACTTGCTTTTCTCACTTTCTTTATAGTTACTATAAAGAATTATTTTTTGCTTGCTGGTTTAAAGTCACAATAATTGGATTTTTCTATTTTATTCCCTTGTTCCTTCTATCATCAAAATAGTTAAGGTTATGTTTTCCTTAGTCTAACTAGAGAGGAAAGCAAAAGAACTTCTCCTGAGGGCCATGTAAATGTGCAATGAATCTGCTAAAATAATTGCTGTGAAATAAATGCTGTCATTTTCTGTGTAGAACTAAATTGCAAAGTTCAAGCTTTTCCACCTTCCTAGCTGCAGCACTACTAAGCTTCATTGCTTTCAGTATCATCCCAGAGTCCCCAGACCAACCCTTAAACAGTATTTACTAATTCCCAAACACTCAGCATCAAAGAAAAGTTACAGATGTAATTCTAAATAGCCTTGACACCCTTGTTTGGTGTCTGAATAGCTGAAATAAGCAGGCAGGCTGCCAAATATTTCTCTAGAGTAGTTATTTCCCTTTCAGCTATATAATTTTAATTTATGTGGAAATCATCGATACTTTGAAGTGATACTTGTCCATCAAGGTTTTTTATTTCCTATCTCCCTAATGGGTTGTGATAGAAATCCAAGTCATTGATTGGTTCAACAAACACAATTGATACAAATAAATATTCAGACTGAGTGTCTCAAGTTCCTCTTAACTTACTGAAGTCCATTCACTGGAGACTGACCCATGCCAGGCATAAATAAATTCCATTTAAGAGCACACTGGCAATTTCACATTATACTCTACTAAAAAACATATCCCTAGCAATGTGCAGTTATATGTGACAAATCCTTTTTTGCTTGTATGCATAGAACTATATATGTGTATAGATTTTAATACACGATATTGATGCCTAAAAACATGCAGAACCTATTTAAAGTACAGAATCACAGAGTTGTTTTGGTTGTAAAAGACCTGTAACTTCACCACATCCAACTGTCAACATTACCCTCTACCAAAAAAATAAATAAAATTTATCACCATACTCTATAGAGCATGTCCTGAAGTGCCTCATTTCCATGTTTTTTAAATACTTCCAGGGATGGTGACTCCCTCACCTCCCTGGGCACCTCATTTCAGCACATAACTACACTAGAGAAATTCTTTCTAATACCTAGTCTGAACCTTCCCTGGTGCAACCTCAGTGTCAGTACATTAAAGTGTCAAATATCCAACATTTTGAAAGTGCCAGAATTTTACTGTAATTTATTGCCCTTGCACTTTTGGTCCTTTCTCTCCTTTCTGTTCTTCATTCAGATACTAGATACAGGATTAAACTGAGAAAATTTCACTGAACTACTAATTCAATATTCCTTTTGTAGTCAGTAGAGAGAAATACTTTGGAGCATAAGTCATTTCACCCTAAATCTTAAATTAATTGCTCTTTAAAAGTCTCTGTCTTTCTCTGTCAACAGTAGTGAAGGAACATATGGTGAAAACCACGTGTCTGCCTTATAGATGTCTAAAGTTAGCTTGTTCAGTTTCTGTCTTGAATGCCTTCAGGAAGATGCAGAACATTTTCAGCTCCAACTCAGTCTGTAGAAGCCAAGGAGCTCAGCACCTCCTGAGGGGCAGGATTAGATTCTATCTTAAAAACAACAACAACAACAAGTACATGTAAAATTATAAATTCTCGTATCACATATTTTCTTTTTCTGTTTTTTTTGTTGGGTTTTTTTCATATTTTAGATTACAGAAAGCCAATCTTTATGAATTCCAAATTTTATTTTAATAAATAACAGGCAGTATGTTAAATTAATGTTTGAATATTGAAAATATCTTTGAAAAGCTGTAAGATTTTTGTAAGAGCAGATTTGGGGGAGTAAGACTAATAAATATTAACTATGCCATGTTTCTTTCAGATGTTCTACTGAGTGCACCAGTAATGAGGCTTACACGATAAACATGGGATGCATTGGTACAAAGAAAAAAAATCTGAACTAACTTCATCTGTTTATTCCACATTTTAAATTCATCTTTGTCTCATTCGGGAGATCATCGAATCATAGAATCATAGAATGGTTTGGGCTGGAAGGGACCTGAAAGATCATCTGCATGGGCAGGGACACGTCCCACTAAACTAGGTTGCTCAAGGCCTCATCCAACCTGGCCTTGAACACTTCCAGGGAGGGGGCATCCACAGTTTCCTTGGGCAACCTGTGCCAGTGTCTCAGCACCCTCATAGGAAAGAATTTTTCCTAGTGTTTAACCTAAATCTCCCCTCTTCAAGTTTTAGACCATTTCCCCTTGTCATCTCACTGCACACCTATGTAAAAAGCCCTACCCCAGCTTTTTTGTATGCCTGCTTCAGATACTACAAGGCTGCTATAAGGTCACCTCAGCACCTTCTCTTCTCTTCTCTGGGCTGAACAACCCCCAGCCCCCTCAGCCTGTCTTCATAGGGGAGGTGCTCCAGCCCTCTGATCATTTTTGTGGCTCTTCTCTGGACCTGTGCCAGGAGCTCTATCTCCTTCTTATGTTGGGGAATCCAGAACTGGACACAGTACTCCAGGTAGGGTTTCAAAAGAGCAGAGTAGAGGGGAAGAATCACATCCTTCAACCATCTATCTATTCTTCTTTTGCTTCTTTTGATACACTGCTGGCTTTCTGGGCTGCAAGTACACATTGATGGCTCATGTTAAGCTTCTGGTCTACCACCACCCTCAAGTCCACAAACCTTTCTCCTCCCAACCTGTATTTGTGAGTAGGATTATAGTGAAATGAGGCAACAAGGAGCCACTAATTGCCAGGTTGTGGGCATGAGCTTCTGTTAAGCCCACCTGTGCCTGATTAGGGCCAGTCCCAGCTGCGCATGAGCAGGATTAGGGGGCCAATAAAGGATAAGGCCTGAGACACAGGCTCAGCTCAGTCTTGAGCAAGCCAGCAGAGAGGTCAGTCGCTCT